>NC_029793.2:19886369-19889442 GCF_000816755.2 Arachis ipaensis
ACATAGAAAATAAATTCTATATGACTTATTATTATTTGTCCATATCTTAATAATATCGTCCAATCAAAGCAAAACACCTTCAAAAATAATTGAAAGAGCGGAACATATAAAAATATCTCAAAACACATAATATCTGCTCTTACTCGTTGCTCAAAATTTCCCATGTAATCGGCCGGGATTTCCCAAATGACCTTCAATATATACAGAATTACTAAAAAAAAAATAGAATATATATATATAAGACAGAGATAACTGATAAGTAAAACAAAATCAGAATACTTCGAAGCTTAATTGAGTTACATTGATAGAGATGACAAAGGTACATAATCTATCTATATATATACAACAGCCAAAAGCTTCAAGTACAAAAACAAAAGAACAGTAATCATATTTACAAAAATATCCTGCATGATCAGCTGAGCCTTTTTTATTTTATGTAGACGACTCTCATATTTACTTACTTATATAATATATATACATATATGTCATACAATTAATTATTAATAATTAATAATTAACAAGATCCTAGTAAAGATGGAAATTGTTGTAGTATGTACAAAAACGTAATCCCTCTGTATAGTTGCGTAACGATGTTTCAGATTATTAAATCATCTCACTTCCTCTCTCTCAACAATGATCCAAAGCACTCATAATCACCCTGCAAATCACATGCACAAGGAAGTTAGACAACAAAGCGCATGAAAAGTAAAGAAGCTAAGGTCTTATGTCTATTTCATCAAAATAAAATTAGAAAACAACTCATTATTGTTCATACTTGTATAGAAGCAGAGCTGTCCACTGCTGCATTCGCCGACGTTTTCCTCCTCGTGAATTTCTTGAAATCCACACCCGGCGTATCAGCTGCGGAGCATTTTGTTTTTTTTTCCAAAATTAGTAAAACAGAAAAAGAAAAAGGACATGAAGAACAGGTATCGTTTGTAACTGTATATTGATCTTCGATGCGGTGCATTCATCACCTGAAGAACACACCAATTATGGTTTATCAACTTTGATTAAGGTTTAACTTTCTTGAGTGACATTTTTCTTCATCAATGGAATAATGAAGGCACAAGTTTTTTATCCAAAAAGTAAGGGATGTATATAGTGAGAGATGTGGCTATACAGTGAGGACTGAGGAGATTAAAATACAGAACTATCAATTATTTATAAAAAAGTTTAGGGCCAACAACTTTATTAAATTTTTGTCAATATGTAATCAATAAAAAAAAAAAATAATCCTACATTATTAAATGAAATCTCACACTATTAAAAACATCATTAATAACTACTTGATACTTACAAATTATAAAAATTATTGGCTCCTAACACTTCTCATTATTTATTTATTTTATTTGCTAAGAATACAGAGTAGAATATTTGTACGCAGATAAGATATTTTTATAATATTACACATTTTAAAATTTTATCTTTTTCTATAAAATCTGTCCATTTTGGTATTCCTAACAAGCACCTCTTCCTTTACACTTGTTAGCAATTATTTATGTATTTATTATTATTTTTACTTACTAAAGAAAAACAACGAACTTCAATTACTCTATTTGAAAGTTTTTAGATTATGCCATGCAACCATCGACCATGCATCGTTATACTGGTAACTGGAGAACTGTGCGAAGAATTGAATTTAGTCTTCAAATTAGTATTTTTATCTATAATAACATTACGAGAATATAATTTTTTCAAAATTACGATCTACTTTATTCTGACAGTATAGATTATGCATAGTATAAAAAATTTATAAAATCAAACTACTTTTACAAAAAAAAGTCGTAGGTTAACAAAAGTCTCTGATTAAGAAGATCAAGGTATCTGTAAATAAAAAATCAAATAATAAGATTTTTAGTTATTTTTTTATATAAAAAAGTTTAATTTTTTATTAATAATTAATTTTAATATTTATTATCTAAAATTTGAAAGAATTTAACGTATATATTTTTATATTTGATTAGGTATTAAGTTTGTTGCACAAATAAAAATAATTAATTTTTATACTTGCTATTTAAAAATAATATTTTTTTCTATATATATAAAAATATAATTAGATATTAGTATAAAAAAAAGAGAAATAAAAAAATAGAGAGATAGATGAGAGAATTTAGGAAGGGAGTTTATTAATTTTGAAAAAAAAAATATTTTTCTCAATTTTAATAAGAGAGTTTCATCTGATATATTTGATTATTAAATTAGATCGTAATATATGATACATAATATAAGTATATTTCAATTTTAATTTTAATTTTAATACAATTAAAGAATGTCATATTGCACATTTTGATTATCAAATTAGTAATTAATCATTGATATTGATAGAGTAGTTGAAGGAATGAGAGAAATAGAGAAAGAAAGAGGGAGTAGGGGAGAATTCTTTAATTTGGAGGGAATGATTTGATTTCAATTGCAATGAAGGAGTGACATGTGCCATATTTTTGTTGTAAAATTAGTAAGAAGGAGTGAAGAATTCTTTAATTTTAGAGGGAAAGATTTAATTTCAATTACAATGAGAGAGTGACATATGGCACATTTTGGTTGTAAAATTAGTAAGGAGGAGGGGAGAATTTCTTAATTTTGGTGGAGAAAAATATTTGATTCCAATTGTAATGAGAAAGTGATATGTGGCACATTTTGGCTCTAAAATTAGAGAAATATAATAGATATAATAGAATATAATAGATTGGAATGATCCGACAACAATGCTATCAGATTATACTGATAACATTAATGATTATATCTTTAATATTCTTTTTAAGGAAAAGTATAGGTAACCAACAACATTGATGAACAATGGATATATCAGATGTTCATTTCACTAGGTGGATAATTCTAATATTAAGATTTAGGTGAGTATTTGAAGGTGTAGTGTGTTTTTATTTTATTAATGATTATTCATGTTGTTCAAAAAAATTATTGGTTACTTAGTATAACCCTTTTTTTAAACAATATTTTTTTTTAGTTTCTTTAATTTTTTGCATAAATTTTTTTTTATTTGTCTTGTGTTTTTTTTTTTTTTTTTACTTTTAGGATTCACTAAAAATAGAATTTTTAATCTTTTAGACAG
>NC_029793.2:19889533-19890169 GCF_000816755.2 Arachis ipaensis
TTTTCATTTTTTCTTTCATTATTTTTGTTAATTTTTCATAATTATATTTTTTATTATTATATTTTTCATCTCAAATTTTTTGAATGCAAAAAAATGAGAATAAATTAGATTTTCATAATTTGTTCTAATTTATCACCAAATAGAATATAAGAACACAAAATTTTATGTATCTGTCCATCAGGTCTTGTTCCTATTCTCAGTGTCTTATCCTGTCCTGTTCTTAGAAACAAACGCAGCCTTTTATTTGTCTTATGCTATTTTTTTTTTTTACTTTTGGGGTTCAGCAAGGATCGAACTCTAAATTTTTCGGACATAAAATTCTGATATCATATCATAAAATTATTTATTTTAAAAGTTTAAATTATAAAAAAAATAATATTAATAATTATATTTCTAATAAATTTAATATAAAAAAAGAAAAAATTCTTCCATGATAAAAAATCATTACGAATTGAATTTAAAAAAAATTCTAAATGATCAACACTTTTCTCTTATTTTTGAGTTAGTTTTAAACTAATACTAACTAATTCTTTCTCCTTTTATACATACTTATCTTAAGTTGAATGATATCCTAACATTAAGTATTGAATTATTCTATCATATTATGTATAGGTTAAGAATTAACTATCAAAACAG
>NC_029793.2:19890203-19891260 GCF_000816755.2 Arachis ipaensis
GACCTTTTTTTTAAATTTTTTCAATTTTTTTTTTTTACCGTTTCTGGGTGGGTGTTTGGGTACTTATAGAAGGAGGAAGATGAGGGTTTCATGACTTGTTAAGATAATTGAATTATTGACGGCCATGTTAGGTGTGTAAACTTAGCGGAACGACTAATATGGCTTTGTTTTCAGCCATTAAATTGATATGCCTCACCATCTTTAATATGATCCTCTTCTATAGTGGTTCGTGCTTAATTTACACTTTCTTTTCCTATAATTAGTAGGAGTGTTGATTATCCAAGATGCTTTGCAGAGGGATCTGATCATGGCTGTTAGCTTGTCTTTGTTTTTTTCTTTTATTTCTAGACGTCACCAAAAAAATAAAAAGGACTGGCTGGTTTTTCTTTAATTTAGCAAAACCTTTAAGTTTAGTTTGATTCTTTGTTTTAAAGTGATAATGCTATGTGTATATCAAAATCCGTGTTAAAATCAACCACAAATATAAAATATATATTGAAATATAAATATATATTAAAAATAAATTAAATCATACATATATTTATATATATACATTAGTAACTAATTTTAGGGACTAATTTTAGTGTACAATTTCTATATTTTATACGTATAATTAATTTTTTTTTAAACAAAAAAGCCTTAAGGCCAAGAAAAAAAGCCTACACAAAACGAGGATATAAGATCCCACAACTATCACCAAAGAGATGCATTGAAACTTTTCTAGGACGTTGTTGAAAGAACATACTTTCCTTTTCTCCATCCAATATCAGATTAGCTAGTCCATCCGTCACCTGATTAACCTCTCTAAGCATATATTGGAGCTGCACTTACCAATTGTTATTTAGCATAGCCTGTATTCTCCGTTGAGGCCGAGCAAGAGTTGGATGTCGCATGGGAGGATTTTTTATCAACTTGATCGCTCCTTGTAAATCTGATTCCACTATTAAATGTTTAATTCCTTTACTCCAAGTAATTTCCAGCCCATCTTTATAGCGTTTACTTCAACTTCTATGGCATTTGCATTCTCCAATTTTGTAGCAAATTCCCATACCCATCC
>NC_029793.2:19892197-19892687 GCF_000816755.2 Arachis ipaensis
GATTTCTAATATCTAAAAACTAGGTAACAATATTAAAAAAAATCTGAAAAAATATTATTACTAATATTTTTTTAATTAAACAATTTTTTTAAATCCCACAAAATAGATTTTTTTTTTCATTTTATGACTATTTTTTTTTATTCATTTGATATTAATTCTTTCTGTTTTAACTACTATAATTAAAAGATCTTTTTCAGCTATGAATAATAGGAATAATGACTCAGAAACAAAATGAGAAATGGATTTTTTACTAATTGTCTTTTAATTATATTGAAAAGAAAAATTGCTAAAAAATTTGACACAAATTCTATTATCGATGAATTTTATAATACGAAAAATCGACCACTTCGTTAGTAAAAAGTACACACATATTTTTTGCACTTTAAAATATATTCTCTATCGGTATATTTTTGTAAACATTTTTACATTATATAATTTTTACATAATTTTTTAATATTATATATATTATGACCCCATAATAATATTTTTG
>NC_029793.2:19892756-19908808 GCF_000816755.2 Arachis ipaensis
TATATAATTTTTTTTTGCATAATTTTTAATATTATATATATTATTGGCCCCTCCATAATAATACTTCTAGATCTGTCCATGCCCATCCACTATTTTGGTTCCTTAGAATTCCTGCACAGCTCGCTGGCCCTGGATTCCTTCTAAAGGCGTCATTAGTGTTAAGTTTATACCAATTTTTCAAAAAAAGTTTTTAGGAGAGATCATTCTTCTGCACCTCTACTCGTCTCTATAGTTCTTATTTATTACGGTCCTGTTCTCCTCCACAATCTTCCTGATTCTCACATGATCTCCTTATTAGAGTGCATATATTCATTCGTGAACCTCCATATCATCCAAACTATCGTCATAAAAACATCCCTCCAATTCAAATTCTGGTCCATCCGAACTTCTATTGACATGTTAAACAAGATCCAATCTATCAAATTTAAGGAGAAGAAGTTTCGGATGAACTGCGGTTTAACGCATGCCATCCAAATGGTTGAAGCCTTTGGACAATCCCTCATCGCATGAAGTGGGTCTCAACTTCAACATTACAATACATATAATTGGGATTATTCCCCTGCGTCCACCCAGGAGTTCTCAAAAAAGTTAGTAAACAGTTATGGGCCAACTGCCAGACAAAAATCTTAATTCTCTATATTCTCTTTTATTTCCATATTTTTTTAAAATTTGGTCTTCCTCCTGTTGCTATTGAGCCAGATTACTATCTGTCTGTTTGATGGTTAATTCTCCCTTTGGATTTCATTTGGGAGGAGGATGTTGAGCTGGCTCACATCCCAGTCGTCATTAGGAATTAATAACCCACTTGCTCTTCTCTTCTGTCCTTATAGGTGAAGTCCAATCCTGCAGCTTGAGACTCTTTTCCAACCATTCATCACTCCAAAAATTAGTCCTCTTCCCATTGCCAATTATATGCTCTAGGGCTGTACATAGTTTTGATTAATTCAAAAACCAAATTTATTTTTTAGTTAACAAAAATTTAATTTTGATTAATTAACTAAATTACTAAATTGATTTTAGGGTAAAAAACCCTAATAAGCCAACGTTGGAAATGTGTAACGTAAATACGCCAAACTGAAAATCGTTTCAGCAATAAGCCAGAAGCTATTTTTATGTAATTCGAACCAGGCTGGTTCGAACTACGAACCTTAGTAATTCGAACCAGGGTGGTTCGAATTAGGAGGAGATGAGCTTTGAATGTAATTCGAACCAATGTGGTTCGAACTACTACCAAAATTTTCTTCATAAATCAAACCAGGTTGGTTCGAACCTTGGCTGCACATAGTTCGAACCAGGGAGGTTCGAATTATAGAGAGAGATCCGGCCTGAGTAATTCGAACCGTGCTGGTTCGAATTACACAAACCATAATTCGAACCAGGCTGGTTCGAATTAGTGGGAGAGAGACCTCTATATAACCGTTCTAAGCATGAGTTGGTCTCATTAGACCAGTAAAATGGCTAGTGAGGAGAGTTTTGTTGTTCTGGTTCACCACAGAGGATCCATTAAGAGGAAAACTCGTTCCGGAGTGAAGTTCACAGATAAGGATCCTCTCTGTATTGTCGTGAATCCAACGACAAGCTATGATGACCTTGTTAGATCTGTGCTGATGAAACTTGGCCTGGAAGGTGCGAAGCGGGTTAAGAAGTTTTTCTATCGCATTCCAGTCACGATCCTGCACGATACGGTGAAGTATGATTGTCTCACGATTGGTAGTGATGAGGACCTGCAAGTCATGTTTCTTTGTCGGAGGCAGTTTCCGGAGGTGAGGACACTAGAATTGCTCGCAAAGCTTATTGATGTGGTATCCAGCTCAGGGGGTTCCAACCGGAATACCACCAATGTAGCCACGGCAGCTGGTTCCAGTTCCAGGGCTGCCGTGGCTTCTTCCTCCGTCCCAGGGTACGAGCCAGCGGTCCAACTTGTCGCCTCCCCGTCTTTTGCTGTTGATCTGAATGACGACGTAGGCGACGAGGTAGGATCCTTTGATATTCTGCCGAACGCTTTAGAGGGCGTTCCACCAGTTGGCGTCGGAGACGGAGTCTTGGGTGATGCAGATGAGGACGACGTCGAGCCGGATACAATTGAGGATGACAGCGGCGACGAGGTTGGAGCGACTGGTCCTGCATTGGCGAGCGGTGGTTCTAGCTCTGGCACACAGCAGTATCCACCACATTTTTCCTCGTTGGACCTGGACGCCATGAGGCATGAGGGGGTTTTAGGGCACACTGTTGGATTCGGAGCTAGAGATGCGGAAGGGACTGTTGGTCTGACAGAGTTCCAGGTTGGTCAGCAATTCCAGGATAAAGACGAGGCCCTGTTAAGTGTGAAGAGTTACAGCATCCGGCGAGGGGTACAGTACAAGGTGCTGGAGTCCGACCACCGCCGGTATGTGGGCAAGTGTTCCGAGTTTGGGAATGGGTGCACATGGTTGATTCGACTGAGTCTCCGGAAGCGCAAGGGGGTTTGGGAGGTCAAACGGTACAACGGACCTCACACTTGCCTGGCCACATCCATCTCGAGTGACCACAGGAGTTTGGATTATCATGTGATTTTGGCGTTCATTATGCCAATGGTTAGGGCTGACGCATCCGTGAGCATAAAGGTGCTCCTAAACGCCACGGCAGCGCACTTTGGTTTTAGGCCGACTTACAGGAGGGTATGGATGGCAAAGCAGAAGGCTATTGCCCTCATCTACGGTGACTGGGATGAGTCATACAACGACATACCTAGGTGGGTGTTGGGTAGGGATGGCGAAATTCCCCGAGACGCGGGGATCCCTGCGGGGACTGCCCCGAATGGGGATCCGATTGTGGGGAATTTTTCCCGCGGGAATGGGGATGGGGGACAAAATTCCCCCGAAGCAGGCGCGGGGACCCTAGCAGGGATCCCCGCTCCGTCCCCGCTATTCCCCGAAATTTATGAATTCCTTAAATTATCCTTAATAGTTTATTTCTCATATATGTTTTTTAGTCATTTCTCACACACATATATATAGAAACCCAAAACTCCTAAACTTTATTTGCATAACCCCTCTTCAATTCAGAGATCCCTAAGGCTGTCCATACTCCATCCAATCTCTCTGCAGCCACCCCCTCGTCACCCTTCTCACCGCATCGTCACACCTCACCGTGCCATCACCCTTACCGCGTCGTAATTTCTATTTGCGGCGTTCCTTTTCGTAACTCTACCGTCGTGTCCATTCTCCTTTCTGTTGCCGCGTCTCCCACCTCGTCCACTGCTTTTTCCTTTGGCTTGTCGTTGCGTCCCCCCATTGCGTTATTTCGAAAGAAGTCACCATCGTGTCATTTAGACTTTTTGTATAAAATCTTGCAGTTTTTGTATAAGATAGATACTTGTAGCTCTATTCATATGAAAATTAATAATTAGTTAGAACTATTATGTAGATGGGGAATGGGGTCCCCGCGGGGAATGGGGCTCCGTGGGGAATGGGGATGGGGAGCAATATTCCCCCACAGCGGGGAATGGGGCGGGGATGGGGAGCAAATCTGAGGGCGGGGATGGGGAGCAGGGAGGCATCCCCCGCCCCCGCCCTGCCCCATTGACATCCCTAGTGTTGGGTGTCCAGCTGACGATGCCTGGCAGTGTTGCGGTCCTCAGGACGAGCTCGGTTCGAGTTGGAGGACAGGTGGACGAGTCTCAAGCATATTTCCACAGACTTTTCTGGACTTTCCCTCCGTGCATCGAGGCATTCCGTCATTGCAAGCCGCTAGTCAGCATTGACGGCACACATCTGTATGGGAAGTATGGGGGAACATTGCTCATCGCGATTGCACAGGACGGGAACTCTAACATTCTACCTGTCGCATTCGCACTAGTAGAGGGTGAGAATGCAGAGTCCTGGATATTCTTTCTCTCGCACCTTCGACAGCACGTGACCCCGCAGCCCGGTCTGCTGGTTATATCGGACAGGCACAACGACATCAAGGCTGCGCTTAAGGCCCCTGACGGAGGTTGGTTACCGCCATCTGCGTACCGTGCATTCTGCATACGACACGTAGCGGCTAATTTTGCCCTTACCTTCAAGGGCAAAGACGCTAGGAGGCTTCTAGTGAATGCGGCGTATGCGAAGACCGAGGTTGAATTCGATTACTGGTTTGATATTCTGCGGTCTGAAGATCCGGCGATGTGTGAGTGGGCGAACCGGATTGATTACTCCTTGTGGACTCAGCATCGTGATGAGGGGCGGAGATTCGGTCACATGACGACGAACATCTCCGAGTGTGTGAACTCAATCGTCAAGGGGGTCAGAAATCTCCCTGTAGCATCCCTGGTGAAGGCAACATATTGTAGGCTTGCGGAACTCTTTGTTCGCAAGGGGAGAGAGGCTGAGGCCCAGATGGGAACCGGACAACAATTCAGTCAGCATTTGGTGAAGTGTATTGAGGCCAACTTGTAGACGGCCAGGTGCTTCACGGTGACGTTGTATGACCGGGATAACTCCGAGTTCACCGTAGCAGAGATCACTCCGACTGGTTCTTTCTCCTTGGGTACCTACAGAGTATCGCTTGCCTCGCGGACATGTGACTGCGGGTACTTCCAGGCGCTTCATTTCCCGTGTCAGCACGCACTTGCATGCTGTGCCTACTAACGGGTCACCTGGACCTCTTACGTTCACAGCGTCTGTCAGATTAGCTCGGTGTTCAGTGTGTATCGGATGGGATTCACACCTCCGATCCCGGAGGGTTTCTGGCCACCTTACGACGGGCCCACGGTGATTCCGGACCCTGACAGGAGGCGTGCGAGAGAGGGTCGTCCTAGATCCACAAGGATACGGACGAATATGGACGAGGCAGATTCGAATCGGCCAAAGAGGTGCGGTCTATGTCACCAACCCGGACACACACGACGTTGTTGCCCACAGCTAGGAGGATCGTCTCAGACAGGGCGCCATTGGTGGGCATGTTGTTAGTGTTAGTATTATTTACATTTTAGTTTTCCTGTTAAATGCAATGTTTGCTTACGTATGTAACTGTTTGATCTTTATACACTGTACTTTGATTGTTGCGAGTAGTAATGAATATGTTGTCTTTCATTATGAATACTGCTACAAGTTCCATCGATTCAAATTTTAATATGCAAAGGTAAACACTAAATTTTAATATGGAGGTGATCTCCTCTAGGAAGCGTGGACTCCCGAAGTCCCCAACAAGCGTGTCTGACCCAATAAAGTCTGACCACTGTGCCCCGGGATAACCCAAGGTGTACCCCCCTGTTCAGGCTGGTCATCGGCTGGCACACCAACGAAGTAATGTCCAAGAGGACCCGATCCAAGTCCAGCGTCACCCGTGTCAGCCCCGTCACCCATCCCTGTACCATACCACTCACCCCCATGACCGCCATCGTGTGTGCTAGTACCCGCAGCTGGAACAGCACCTGAACCACCCCCGCCAACATGCCCATGCTGATCATCGTCGTCGTCCCCACGGTTAGCACGCCCCCTCGCCCTACCTCCCTGGAATCGTCGTCCGCCTCTAACGGGACCGGCGTCGTGATCATCGTCCATAGCATGATCAGGCCACCTAAACTCACGCTGGCTCCGCCGTGTCCCCACACCCATCCTCCTCTCAACCCTACGCCTGTCCGGCACGTCCTCAGGACGATCCATGTCAGGAACTCGCCTTGGACCCCGCTGTGACGCCTAAACTGGAATCGGAACTGCTCTCGGATCCCCCAACTGCGTGTCCGGAGATAAGAACCTCTTCCCATGCTGACTCCACCACTCAAGGAACTCATGCGACGGTCCGGGGTCGGCAACAACGTCGAACCTCAGCACACTCTCCTGACGAGAGTCCCAGTAGAGATGCCACTTCTGCAAATAAGACGGGAACCACCGATCGCCACCTCTCCCGTCCTTGGACATCAGAAAGTCGATGTTCAGGGCGGGAAGCGGAGGGGGCTGTACCCCTCCAAACTGCAGAAGAACACGATCTATCTGATGCCACTCTATGACAGCAAAGTAGATCAGCGCGGTCACAGAGCGCCACAACGCCATATGCCGAGGCTCCAAAACCTCCGGATGCAGAACCTGAAGTACGTCGGGGCTACTGTACGGCATCCATATAAACTGCACAACAGAAGGAACCCACCCTTGTCAGGGCAATTGTTGGAACCAACTCGAAAAGGTTGCTTATAAAAGGACATTTGTTAACTTGCATACTCACCTCCCTATCCTGTAACCGGTCTATCCTGAGCCTCCACATCGCCACTCTAGGACCCTTCTCACTCCCGGAAGGGTTGTAACCTGACCATCTGCAACATACACATGTGTTACATCAACTGAAATATGTATTTAGAGTATGCAATAGACTATTAATGAAATGCAGTGTTGTGTGTAAAATTGAAATAGATAAGGCCGTTTCTAGTACCTCGAGGCCAACGGCCAGCTGAACGTCTCATATCCTGCAGGCCTAAATCGAGGAAAGCGCCAAAAGATCCAAGACTGAAGTAGCTGAAGCGGGCCCGCTAACTTGACGACATGTCTGTTCGCCACTCGGCACATGCACCGGTACAACCAAGCCAGTGCTGCAGAACCCCAGCTGTAGGTACCAAGCTCCTCCAGCCTCGCTACGTACGGAAGCCATCTGATGTGAATCCGGTTCCCGGACTTGTCCGCAAACAGCTGCGTGCCCAACAACATCATGATGTACGCACGGGCATATCGGCGCACAGTCTCCTCATCTGCATCCTCAGGGCACTCACCAAAAGTCTCCTGAAACCAGCTGCAGTTCACTGCGTACTTCTTAACCTGACTAGGAGGAGGTATAACTCCAAGCAACTCCTGGAACCAGACCCAGGCTGGGCGGCCACCCTCGATGTATATATGGAACTTTGACAGGCACCCGCTCACGTAACGGCCGTCCACTGGCAAACCCAGCTGGTATGCCACGTCCTGGAGTGTGATAGTGCACTCTCCGAACGGCATATGAAACCTGTGCGTCTCGGGACGCCATCGCTCCACGAATGCTCTGACAAGGGCCTCGTCTAGCCGGAACCATCGGTCGTTCAACCTTGCAAGATGGTATAGACCTGCCATCTGCAAGTACGGAACGTATCTGTCATCAAGTCGCATGCCCTGCTGCCGCCGCATGCTCCTATTGCATCGCTGGGGCTGCGCATGAAATGAACCGCATAGTTAAAGTCAGCTTAAAAACCGACCACAACCGTAAGCAACACGATAAATCATCAACAAACAATTCTGCTAAATAAAACCGCATAACATTACATGAAAGATAAGCAACTGGAAAACAAACCCATATACCGCACAACTAAACCGTTAACATAAACCGGCTTAACGGGATCTACTAACAAGAAAAACCTTAACTAAACTGGTTTACATAAAACATCTAGCGTAAAACAACTACAATCAAACAAGTCAAACATATCACCAACATAAAACCACTAACGAAAACCACCTACCCTAAACCACTCACATAAACCGGTTGCATAAACCACTCACAAAAATCGGTAACATCAACCACCAACATAAACCACTAACAGAAACCACTAACTTAAACCACTAACTTAAACCACTAACATAAACTACTACCCTAAACCACCAACGTAAACCACTAACATAAACCACTAACTTAAACCGCTAACTTAAACCACTAACATAAACCACCAACAAAATCCCCTAACATAAACCACCTACATAAACCACTAACATAAACCACCATCTAATCCACATGCAAAACCACTAAGTCACAACTACGGCTAGAATCAAAAATATTTCCGTACTAACCTCGTCGTTGATGACCCCGGCTATATGAGCGACTCCGTCCAAGCGATATAACCGTGCCGGATTGTCCCCCATCAGCAGAGTATTCCGTTCAGGTCTTCCTCGGAGAGAATCTGGGTCGTTTTCTCTGAGATTTGGTGGGGTAGGGGGAAGGAATAATAGTTCGAATGAGGGTGATTCGAACTCCTTATATAGCCGAATCACCCCTAATTCGAACCAGCTTAGTTCGATTTATGAAGGAGCACGCCAAGGGTAATTCGAACCAGCTTGGTTCGAATTACATACATTGCACAATTGCCTATAGTTCGAACTAGGTGAGTTCGAATTACTTGTGGTAGTAGTTCGAACCACATTGGTTCGAATTACATTCAAAGCTCCTCTCCACCTAATTCGAACCACCCTGGTTCGAATTACTAAGGTTCGTAGTTCGAACCAACCTGGTTCGAATTACATTAAAATAGCTTCTGGCTTATTGCTGAAACGATTTTCAGTTTGGCGTATTTACGTTACACATTTCCAGCGTTGGCTTATTAGGGTTTTTTACCCTTGATTTATAAACGGGGTGGGAGCGGGGGTAGAGGTCCCCGCCCCGTGGAGACCCGTTTAATCCCCGTATATATGAAAAGACAAAAATGCCCTTAGTATATATAATATATGATTCATTGTTGGAAAAAGAAAACCTAGCCGTCACATACTCACTGCTCACACTCATACATGCTTTACTCTGCTTCAGCCTTCAGAGACAAAAAACTCCTCTTCTCTTCACTCCTCAGTCCTCACCGTGAAAAATCTCGTCTCGTCTCCTCCCTCGAACATCGCCGACCGCCGACTGTTGACTGCCGCGTCTCCTCTCCTCTCCTTCTCGAACATTGCCGACCGCCAACCGCTGACCGTCTCCTCTCCTCTCCTCTGACCTCTCCTTCGCGTCTCCTCTCCTCAGTGCCGCCTCCCAACTCCTAAGTGGCTCGGTCGCTCACTGCAGGTCTTGATCTCACTGTGGCGGCCATGTCGTCCTCTCCTCGTCGCTGGTCTTCGGCTCTTCACTTCTGCCCCTTTTCTACGTCAGGTAAGTCAGTCTTGTGGCTTTGAAATTTTTGTTTTTGAGTTCTATTTATGATTGATTTGGTTCTGAATTTCTGATTTAGGGTAATTAGGTTTAGAGTTTTGAATTTTCTGATTTAGGGTTGATTTGATTCTGAATTTTTTATTTAGGGTAATTAGATTTCTGATTCTGATTTCTATTTAGGGTTATTTGATTATGAGTTCTAAATTTCTGATTCTAAATTTGATTCTGAATTTTTTATTTAGGGTAATTAGGTTTCTGATTCTGATTTCTATTTAGGGTTATTTGATTCTGAGTTCTAAATTTTTTATTCTAAATTTGGTATTCTGATTTTGATTTTTTTTATTATATTTGGGGAATTGTGGTACTCTGCTAGCACCTATCTTGCACACTGCACAGAAATATAACTACTGGTACTGGTTCTTCAACTTACAACAATACAAAAATAAATAAATAAACCAAACAGTACCAAAATTTTTATTCATAAATTTAAAATAGGGATTATTTTCGACATGCAATTTTGTTAAGATTATTACTTAATAATAACTCACAAATTGTAACTCACAGATTTTATTTTATTTGATTTGGGATTAAAGTGAATTTGATTCATAAAGATGAATACTTATTTAGAAACAGTTGTGGTTGGTGCATATACCTTCGACCAAGAAAATGCAAGGAAAGAGTTATCAGTTATGGTTTGTCTTCACGAGTATCCGTTATCTATTGTGGACCACATTGGGTTTCGACGATTTTGCAATGCTTTGCAACCTCTCTTCAAGGTGATTACTCGCAACACTTTAAAGAATGACATCTTAAAGCTCTACAATGATGAGAGATCGAAGACAATGAATGTCCTTTAGCGTAATAAAAGTCGAGTTACAATTACAACTGATATGTGGACAGCAAGCAACCAAAACAAAGGTTATATGGCTATCACGGCTCATTACATTGATGATTCTTGGAAATTGCAAAGCCGTCTTGTGAGGTAATAATATTATCATTATAGGTTCTTTTGAATGTTTATATGATTGCAAAGCTGTCTTATATATAATTGCAAAGCTGTCTTGTTTATAATTGTACTAAATTATCATTACAGGTTTATATATGTGCCGGCTCCCCACACGGCTGAGGTACTTTCAGAGGTTCTTGTAGATTGTTTGATGGATTGGAATCTTGATAGGAAGGTATCCACCTTGACTGTTGATAACTGCAGTACTAATGACGTTATGATTGAGAATATTTTGACTAAAATGTCACATAGAAACTTTATCTTGGGTGATAAATTATTTCATATGCGATGTTGTGCGCATATATTAAATTTGATTGTCAAGGATGGGTTACAACTTATTTCACATGCTATTGAAAGGGTGAGGGATAGTGTTCATTATTGGACTGCAACACCTAAAAGAGAAGAAAAATTTAAGGAAACATGTGCACAAATTAAAATACCCTACACAAAAAATCTTTGTCTTGATTGTAAAACTAGGTGGAATTCAACATTTTTGATGCTTGAAGTTGCAATTATGTATAGAGATGTGTTTGAAAGATTGTCATTGCGTGAGAGTCAATATAAATCTTTGCCTAGTGAGAAGGATTGGGATATGGCGGATGGGATTTTTCAAAGATTGAGGATATTCTTTGATGTGACTGAATTGTTTTCTGGAACAACTTATCCTACATCAAATCTTTATTTTCCTAAGGTTTGTGTGATTAAGTTGGCTTTGATGGAGTGGAAAAATTGTGGAAATGAGATAATTGAAATGATGGCTACTAGTATATCAAGATTGGCTTTGGAATGAACTTGGCACCACAACTAACATAGGATTTGAGTGCTACACAATTCATAATATTGAAGGAGATGTTGACGTAAGTAAACTATTAAATTACATATAACACACTATGTTTTTATATTATTGACTTATTGAGTTATTATATGATTTTAACTTTAAATTGTTTTCTTGTCGATGTAGGATTCAAGTAAGTCGGAATCTACCATCACTACCATTACAGGATGAAAGGAAGATTGAGATGGTGGAATTATGTTTTTGTGATGTCATGTACTTTATTTGGTTGTTTATGAATATGGTAGCTTGTTTATGTAATATTTGGTTGTTTATGGATATGTTTGGATGTAATATGTTTGTTGTTATTTCTATTTAAGTCTTTAAAGACTATGGATATTATGTTTGTAATGGCAATTGAGGATTATCTTTGATTTTCTCTAATTTTTTTCATTTTTTTTCAATTTTTATTAATTTTTATAAAAATCCGCGGATATCCGCGGAGACCCAGGTCTCCGGCGGATATGGAGTCCCCGTTACCCGTCGCGGGGACGGGGCGGGGACGGGGACAGATATTGGGGGCGGGGGCAGGGGGCATATCCCCGCCCCCATGGGACCCGTTGCCATCCCTAGCAGGAGCTGTAAGAGGTGCTGAGGGCTCTACTGCTTATGGTGGTTCAGTCGTCTTCCTCTTCTTGCGGGGGGCGGGGGGCATGTCCCCGCCCCCATGGGGACCTGTTGCCATCCCTAAATATATCTATACACTTCTTACACACTTATCAAATTTTTTCTCCTCAATTACTATCAATAGAATTTGAGCTTGAGATTTTTGAGATGGAGAGAGAAAGATATACCATGAAAACTAAGACTCATTGGCTTGTTGTTGTTGTTTAGACGAAATCGAAGTCAGTCCATGCAGTAGCTACTATGCTTTTTTTTTTTTTGTCATAGTAGCTGCTATGCTTAGTTAGGTTGCTTGAATATAAACTATAATGTATAAACGACTCTCATCTTTTTTGTTTTTGTGGACATGATGACTTGCAGCTTTGCAAGAGAAAACACACCGTGTTTGATACATTTTTGGGAATAATCCACGGGAAGAGTAGCCCGAACACACAAAAAGGGAAGGTTGAGAGTAAGGGGCTCAAAATATCCCTATATTGATAACATGGGCTATTGGAACTGGGTTAAATAAAGGGGGATAAAGGGTTGGCATGAAAAGTGGGCTACATTG
Organism: Arachis ipaensis; assembly: GCF_000816755.2. Lineage (NCBI taxonomy): Eukaryota > Viridiplantae > Streptophyta > Magnoliopsida > Fabales > Fabaceae > Arachis > Arachis ipaensis. Next base: position 19,904,595 of record NC_029793.2, read on the forward strand.
ATGATATACTTATTACAATTTTTAAATTTATATGCATTAGAGGGATGGGTATTGTTAGCAATTCTCTGAAGAGGGGTGCTGGGGATACCTATTCATGAATTAGGTTCAGGCATAGCTAGTGTAGGCTCGTTGGGCGTCTGGGCTTATCTCTTGTATCGTGGCGGGTTTAGTCTGGTTGGCTTTACGGACCGAGCCAATCACCAAAAACTATATTACGACCGGAAAATAAAAATTGGTAAGAATATTGTTTGGTATTGGCTTATTGCAGCACATACGGATAATGCTTCTTATTTATTGCAACGTAGTATTATTATGAGGTTAAATTAAACAACAAAAATATTTATTAACCAAAAAATATTAGCTAAATTAGTTAGAATTTATTTTATGTAATATTTATTAATTGTTATAATAATTAATAAATATTAAATAAAATAAATTCAGGTTATTTTTTTTTAGTTTTTTTAATATTATCGATTAAACAATTGGATGTCAAAGCCCATAAATGAATACATTGAGAAAAACATTCAATTATTCATTAATCAGGCCAAGCATGTTTAAGATCTCCATTTTAGCTAGGAATGGAGAAAGGCCAGGCAGCCTGCCAGAGACCTGCAGTTTGGTCTGTATTTGATCTAGTTTGATCTGATCTATTATAAAATAAGCACAGATTCAGGTTGTTATAAAAGTTTTATTATGTTAATAGATCAAATCCAAGTTCACTAATTAGCCTGACCTGGCCTGTCAGGCCTGTCTGGACCTTTTAATACATAATTATATATATAAATAATTTTTTATTATTAACAAAATAATGAGATATTTTAAATTTATTATATTTAATTATAAATAATTTTGTATATTTTAAATACTTTAAAGTTTAAAAATTTTTATAAATATTAAATATAAAATTTTATATATAAATATGTTTATTAAAAAATATGTTTTTAAATAATATTTTTATTTTTGTAAAAAAAATAACAGGTCTTTTAACAGGTTTCAGGCCAAGTCAGGTTGAATAACAAGCCAAGTTTAGTACTTTGAAAAAAGCCTATAGCAGGCTACAGGCCAAGCTCAGGCCAATCAACTACATGACAGGCCAGGCCTGTTAAGAGTAAAGCCTGGTTTGGCCTGGCATGTTTCCACCTCTAATTTTAGGGCAAGCCTACATGGAAAAAGTTTTTGTATATATAGAATGAAGAAGAAGATTTAATTTTCTTTCAAAAATAAAATGATATATTTTGTGTGATAATTATTTAATCATTCATAACAAAAAATTATTTCTTTATTATTTTTTTCTTCAATTGTGAATTACAGACACATTTTAGATAGACAATTAGACACTGATCGACATTTATCCGATATGCATATTTTTCATAGTTGTCAGAATCGAATCGGTGATCGAATCGGTTAGGTTACTGGGTCACTGGGTCATCAGTTCAACTGATGGATCACTGGTCGAACCAATTAATCCGGTATAATTAAATAATTATATAAAATTTAATTATTTTTTATTATAAGTATTTTATTTTATTTTTATAAAAATAATTATCATTTTCGAATTTTAATATTTTATTAATTAGTTTATATTTATTTTATTATTATGTTATTATAGGTAAAAACTCACATACAGTTATTTTCATGTGAAGTTGATATTTAAGAACCGTTAGATGATTTGATAAGTTTGACTAAATATCATCTAACAATTTTCAACTATCAACTTCATATGAAGACAACTGCATATGAATCTTTACCTATTATTATATACTACAAGTATTTATTGAAAAAATAATATTAATAGATACCATATAATCATGAAAAGAAAAAATAAATTGTGATTAATAAATTTTTTTGTTTATCTTTTTAATTTGTATATATTTAATAAATTTATAATTAAATAAAATATAATTGATTTAAAAATGAGTGACTTTAAAATAAAATATAATTGAGTCCAATTTATCGATTTTTCGGTCAAACTGGCCGATTCGGTCCGATTTTAATAACTATGATATTTTCTCTATCTACTTGTGTCTTAATAATAAAAAAAAAATTTTCGCCAGACATACTCAGACACACTTAAATATCATCACGTGTCAATATATCCAATCTTATTTTTAATATATATTGTTGAAATAAATTTAAAAATAGTATATATTATTATTTATTAAAATAAAAATATTTTAAATATTTTATATAATTAAAAAATATTAAAAATAATTAAAAAATTAATTCATATTTTAATATTATAAAATACTAAAATATCATTATAATTTATCTAAAAATACTTTAATTTATATTTTAATATCAATAAAATATTAAAATATCATTACGGTTTATCTAAAAAATACTTTATATATATCGTATGCTTATGCTTATAAAAATTTAAAATTCGTGTATTCACATGTTCTGTATCATATTGTATTCAGTACATGTATTAATATCCATGCATCATAGCTCTGCACTATAGTAGGCATCCTCCATTTATGATTTTAAACAACATCCGAAGAGTGAAAATCGATGTTTTAATGAGGCCATTAAGTCATTTGGTTTTATTAAAGAAAATAATGAAATGTTAACTCAATGATTATCCATTTTTATGAAAGATAATATAATTTTTATTTTAAAAAAAAATAATTATTTGTACTCATAAACTTAATTTACGAACGTTGATAAAAGTACTCTCTAAAAAAGAAAACTAATGTTGTACTTATTAAAGATGGGTTTTATTCGACAAAAGTATCCAAATTCTAAATTTTTGTTGACTTTTTAATAAAATTTTTAAATTACCCTCACCCTTTTTATCTTCAACCTCTACCAACACTTTTTCTTCCCTAAATCTCTAGCTTTCACATTCCTCCATTATCACCACCTTAATCACCTTTTCTATTCTCTGCTCCTCTATTACCGCCACCACTACCGCCACAATCTTTCCATGCCGTGTGAGACGAAAACAACAATAAAGCCTCTAAGCAATCTACTTGTTCCCACACAACACTGCCACTTCCAACGGCACCCATCCCAAGCTCCATGGCAGTCCCAGCATCGCTTCAAGCCCGCACACAGATTATCTCTACCTCGACATGGTGGCAAGTTCAGATCCATCAGATTCAAGCTCCAATAGCACCACTAGAACCTTGATGGTGCCGCCTTACTAGAAATTGAGTGACTTACTGAAACTAAAACCACTGCCTCTCCTGTCTTGCCAAAATTTGTGGCCATGGCAGAGTGAAGAAGACAAGGACGAAAAGCATAAGGAGAATCAAGATGAAGAAGAGGAATAGTTCTTTTCTCCGAGAAGCTCTTCCAGTAACAGACAAGAGAGTCCTCCTTCCCTGTAGCAATTCTTGGAACCAAAGATTCAAGTTCTCGTTCATCAAAGGCTTTTTCTTTGAAGAAACTCGAATGCAGAAGCTTAACTTTAGAAACCCCATCTCATTCTCATTTTTGTTCCCCTTTCAGTCCCAAAAGTACCAAATTACTGCCACCACCCCATTAGAACTCAGTTTTTAAGTTGTAATTGTCATCTATTTTCTGTTTTTTCTCTTCTTCTCCTAAAACTATACAGGAGTTGAGAATAAAAAATGTGGTTAGGGTGGTAATGGATGGATGTGAAAGTTTGCGATTTAGGGAAGAAGAGATGGTGGTGAAGTTGAGGTTGAAGATAAAGGGTGGGGATAATTTGAAAATTTTATTAAAAAGTCAACAAAAATTTAAAGTTTGGAAATTTTATTACAACGTTAGTTTCCTTCTTTGATGGGTACTTTTGTCAGCGATTGTAAAGTTCATAGGTACAAATAGTTATTTTTCGAAAAAAAAGTTTATTTTGATTTTTTATCTTTTCTTTTGTGAGACAAAGCAACTTCTTTATCATCTTTTTTATTAACTCATGATGAAAATTGACTAGCTAACACGTTAAGGTGATGAATTGACATATTAAATGTCATACTTAAATTAGTCAGGGACTTATTTATTCGTGTTTACTCAGACTAAACGACTTAGTTTTGATGTCAAATTAGTTAAAAACTTATTTGTCTTAAAAAAAATTTCATACAATATGTTTTTAAAATTAATTTTTTATTGTTGTGATATTCATTATATTAATATTTTTTTCAATAAATACTTGAATGTATGATATAATAAATATAAAATAGTTATAAATATACTAGTTAATAAATTATTAATAAGTGAATAAAAGTATTATTTATTATAAAATTTAAACC
>NC_029793.2:19909605-19916007 GCF_000816755.2 Arachis ipaensis
ATTTATTTAATGTCTATTTTATATTTCAACATTTATATTGAGGACAAATTACTTAAATAAACTAAGTTTCAAAACTAATCAGATTGTCCTAAATAAGAAAGGACAACATTTTTGTCCTTCCAAATTTTATTTAAATCGTTAGCCTTCTACTGATTCAAAAAAAATATAAAACCATGAGGATTACAATGATTCATGTTTATAAATTTCTAGAGTGCAAAAAAACGTCCTGTTGAGTATAAAGTGTGGGAAGTAATTGGATTTTAAAGCAAAAAGCGTAAAACATGAGATACTTCCATGATTTATGAAGTAACATACCAAAACCAGAAAATTCCTATAATTTAGGTATAATTAGAAGAAAATACATTAAACACCAACGATTTATTCTATATGGTTAAAATAATAAGAAAGGCAATGACTTATAGTTGTCCAGAAAACAACTCAAAAGCATAAATAGCTCGAGACACGATGGTAGTGTTATAGAGTTAAGAAATGGGTGATAGTAAAGATAGTTTTCTAGCACTTATACATTGCAAGGAGAGACTAGAAAAGGTGTTACTTTTATCGGTAAGAGGAAGCCATCTGCTGTATTTATAAGGACATCAATGACATTTGTAAAGTTATCGAATAATATTCTACAAAAACTAGGTCAGTTGGGAAAAAGAGAGCGAGTCAGTTATATAGGATTCCAATTGCAGTTAGTCAAGGATTTGTAAAGTTTGATTTGTAACACCCTACCTTTCAAATCTTTATACTTAAGTCATAATTCAATGAGGGTTTGGTACTATGACACAAGATTGAGATATAAATACTTATGTATAAAAGGAGATATTAAACTAGAAGCCTGTAAAAAGGATTTAAACCTCGAATAAAAAGACAATTTGCCAATCGTTCACACTCGATAACATATATAAGCGTGTCAGAAAACTAGATAATTAAAAGCTTGAAGAAAGAATAAGGATAAAGAGACATATATAAGTATATATAAATATCTGCTAGTCTCGGCCTGCGAAGATTAGACCGGCTAGAGTTACAATAGTAAAACATTTTTATACACATCAAAAGCCTCTAAAGGCAAGTTTTCAAAATGAATGAGTTTTTCCAAAAGAAGAAGAGAATCTAAAATCAAAACAGAAGCAAAAAGTCTTCTTCGCCATCTTCCAGATAAAACTTCGGCTCATTGAGGAACGCTAGGACATGCATCTGAAAAATAGAAATAATATATGGGTGAGAACCCAAACCACCGGTTCTCAGTAAGGTAAAAGTGTCGAATCGATACAATATAAGGTAACAGGAACTCTCTAAGCAATCTTAATCTTCAAAGTTTCATTGATCCAAGTCTAGGGTTCTTACTAAACCAGAAAATAAAAACTTAGTTAAGGAATTCTAATCTATCTATTTATTCTCAATTTTTCACAAAACTCCATTCACCACATCGCATCAAGAACAACCCTCAGCGCCACCATTGACAGCATAAGAGATCTCCTAGTAGTTCAAACACATACAAAATAATACAAAGAATACAAAAATAGAGAGAACAGATAAAGTAATTAGCTCAAATAACATATAAATACAATTATTCAACAAGGCAAGCTAAACACAAGATGAACACCCAATCAATACACACAAATACAAATGATGCATGCATGCCTTACAGCCAATGAGCTCTTCTGTCGGTTATAAGCCAAAACCCAACATGTTCGGTAGCGAACCCTGTACAGTCCTTAGGTGCGCGCATCTCCAAGGGGTATTCATATTCATTCATTCATCAATATCATGCATGATTCTCAAATTAATGCTAGGGGGTGTGCCTTGCTCACCTTATCTTGGGAGTATCATCCAGGAAAGTCTAAGTGCACGGCCACATCTTGCGACAGAGGGTCAAAAAAGTGTCTCAAATCTCAACCTGAAACAAGTGGGACAAACCACAACCCTTACATCTACCCAGACAACTCAAATATCAACCTAGAGCAAGTGGGATAAAGCCACAACCCTTGCATCTATCCAGGCAGGTATCATATCAATCAAACTCATTTTCATCATCTAATCATATCAACTCATCTTTTCATTCACTTACAACTCATTTCGATTCAATAATTTCCTTCCCAACACTTTCTATCCTCTAATCCACTGTCTCTATACTTATTATAGGGGTTACGGAAGTTTACAAGCTTACCGAGAAAGCTAAATAATCAAAAACAAAGATTATGTGAGAAAATAGGACTTGTGCGTACGCATCACCCTTGTGCATGCACACAAATTAGAAGCGTTTTCCAGCTTGTGCGTACGCATGACCAATTGTACGTACGCACTTGTAAAATTCCTTCTCGCGCGTGTGTCACCCCTTGTGTGGATGCACAAGCCTTGACACCCGTTCTGACTTGTGCGTGCATACAACCATATGCATGCTCACACATACCAGAAGTTTTGGTTTTTCTACAACATTCAAATTTCAGTTTTTAAACTTCAATTTTCAATCATTCATAATTTTCACTACAAAGTTTTGTTTTCTTCATTCTTAGATGGTTTTAAATATCTTTCCACTAGATTTAATTGAGACATTTTATTCAAATCCGACCTCCGAGCACTAAGTTATAGCCCGTTGAAATTGGCTAAAAATATGTTTTTATCATAATTCTTCCATTTTCTCAATTCTCAACTCAATTCAATACTAAACTATTCCAAAACCATTTCTGCACATTCCAAATACTCATTTATCTATCCTCAACTATTCCAAGCCTAATCAACCAATTTTCAACTTATTTAACACATTCCATCGACTATATCCATTCTCAACAACATATAACATTCATATATCCAAATTCTCAATCAAAGCTTCAACATACATACTCAATCTCATGCAATAATTCACACCACTTACCTCAATTCACCACATAGGAGATTTCTCACCCAATCATGGCCTACGGCCCAATTCCACATCTAATACCATTATAACAATCAAACTACATTTTATTTCAACACAATTTCAATCTTACCAATATATATTACAATTTTCTCTAAACCAAACAATCAACCACAATAATTCAACAATAATCTTAAGTCCACTAGCCTAGGCTTTCATGTCACATTACATGGTAATTTACCAAAACTTAAACACATACCTTAATGTCGCAAATTTCAAGCTTCCAATCTTTCCCTTCCAAATTTCACCAAGTCAATCTTTCAATCACTCAATCTAACACCATATACAATTTGGCACAATGTCAAAACTATGGTTCATATAAATTGTTGAACCAAGATGAGAAAAGGAGTCCTTACCTTTACTCACTGAAATTGGTGATGGAAACCACCAAGAACACAAGCTAGAGAACTCCTATAACATCAAAATTACTAAAAATCCTCAATATCCGAGCTCAAAACACGAATTCAGACTTGAATGAGAAACTGAAGCTAGGATTTCGAGTTATTTTCTAAACCAATCGGATAGAATTGAAAAAGAGGAGATAGGCTTCATGTGGCTGCAAACGATGCGGCAATCGAAAATTGAATGTGATGAAGCTAAGGTTTTGCTCTCACTTCTCTCTTCTCTTCTTTCTCTACATGGGTCTTGGGCCCAAGTGTGGCTCAATTTATTTTCTTAACCTTTTGGCCTAACTTTGGGTCAAGACCTTTAAGATAAGTGCTTGGGTTCCATTCTAAATATTTTTTCTTATCATTTTTCACATTTTTAATTTTTTCACTCGCAGTATTGGATAAAATTAAGCCGGTACAACTAATTTTAATGCCGGTACACGTTTTTTCCAAAATAATTATATTTTCGCGCTTAATTTAATTTTCTTAATTCAAATTTTATCATTAAATTTCTAAATTATAGATTCTAATATTTTTACATATTTCGAATGCCTTGATCCCAATTAACGTAGTTTTAATGAATCAATTTACTAATTAATTTTCTCAGATCTTACACGATTCGTTTGTTTGCCTATCAGGCATATTAGGTGCATCAACTCGAGAAGGAGGTTGCCTACACTCCAAGGCGCAATCTCCAGAGGAATCCCAACTGTTCAAGGGTCTTCGAAAACATCCTCTGATGATAGAAATCTTTGTGCCTCTCGGTGCCACCAATCCATGAAATTCGCCAATAAACCGGGATCAGGGACAAGATCAAAGTGTAGAACTGCCTGTTCTCTGTGCTCCCAAAACTTGTGCCACTTCAAATGATATAAAAGGAACCAATGATCTCCACCCCTCCTATCCTTTGATATAAGAAAATCAATGTCAAGAGTTCTCAGTAGTTCCAAACTAAGGTATAACACGGTCAACCTGATGCCACTTAATAATAACAAAACAGATCGGGATAATAACAGAACACCATAATATATGATGTCCCTGCTCAAAGATAGCGGGATCCATAACGATTTGTTCCTTTGGGACATCATACGGCCTCCACAGAAACTATTAATGCATATATGATTTATGTTACAACTATATAATATTTAACTCTATGCTATCATTATATGAATGACAAACTATATACTTATTTCAGTAGATAGCAATATATTCAGCCTCAATCTAGTGTGAACTAACCTAGGTTCTCTCTCATGATATGAAGGGCTAAATTCCTTCCACCTGTAATACAATTATCTTACCATTGTGAATGAAATATAAAAAAAAAATGAACAATCACATTAAATAGAAAATTGAACGAAAAAAATTACCTCGAGACTAATGGCCAAACAAATAAATCATAACCACGTGGGCTAAATCTAGGAAAATGCCAAAATATTGATGATTGCAGAAGGGTTAACAGACCAGCTAACTGCACCATATTTTGGTTGGCAATACGATACATGCAGCGGTACAACCATGCCAACATGGCAGAGCCCCAACTATACCTTCCCAACTCATCCAGCTTTGCAACATAGGGCAACCAGCGGATGTGTACTCAAGCACCAAATTTATCTCCGAACAACTGAGTAGACAAGAGCACCATAATGTATGCTCGAGCATAAATTCTAACAGTATCTTTACTGGCATCCGACGGGAGAACCACAAATTTCTACTGGAACTAAGTCTGATAGACGGTGTACTTGTGAATATATTTATTAGGAGAAAACTCACCAAATAGCTCCTGAAACCATACCCATATTGGTCTTCCTTTGAGCATGTACAACTCAAATTCTGACAAACAACCACTCACAACCCCACCATCTATTGGAAGTCCAAACTGGTAGGCAACATCCTGTAATGTGATTGTGCATTCTCCAAAAGGCATATGAAAAGTATGGATCTCTGGACGCCATCTCTTTATAAATACACTAATAAGAGCCTCATTAAGTTTAAACCAGTAATCGTGAAGCTTAGCAACATGATACAATCTAACAGTTTAAATAGATAAGGGATGATGCGCTCTTGTAATGGCATCTTTTGCTGCTTCCTTATAGTAACAACACATCGACTCATCTTTAAAATAAATATCCAACCATGTACATGTTTTTAGATTTTTACCAATAGTGTGAGTTGTTTCATCTATTTCTTTATCTAACATTCACTGATTATACAATGTGTTAAAATCAAACACAACTATACAGATTTTTTCTAGCATCAAAAGTTCACACTATCGTCACATTTATCATAGTCAAGACAGAAGTAGAAAAAATTTTAACATTTTTAACCTCTTCGTTTATGTTTTAACAATCCCATTTAGTCGGTATAGTTGATCCGGGTAATCCATCGCAGCATTCCATTGTGTGGTGCGCCCCACCAAACTCTCTAACTAGCTCAAAATATAAATCGTTGCTATGGTTTGAGATCTTTTTTTTCTTTAAAATGGCTCACTAGAAACATTGCGATCAACTAGGTTTTATAGCTTAGACAAAGTTATGCATAAATCGTTGGGGTCTCTCATGTTTTAGCCTTCTTGAACATAAATCATGGGATTTTCAAAGGTTTTACCTTTAAACCCTTAAAACCAGGCAAATTCCCACGTTTTATGCTCAACTTGTGATCATGGTTTTCACTCTCAAAGATGGTTTCTCTAAGCCCCATAAATTGTTGCATTATTACGTGAACTATGGCAAATATCTGACACACCTTGAATCATGACCCATCACTATGATTCATGCACAAATTTGCATAAGCGTGAATCATTGTAATTTTTGTGGCTTTACAATTTTTTTTAAACCAATAGAAGGCCAACGATTTATATAAAATGTAGAAGGATAAAAATATTGTCTTTTCTCATTTAGGATAATCTAGTAATTTTGAAATTCAGTTAATTTATTTAAGTAATCTACTCTTATATCGGTAGATGATTTGATGGAAAATTTTTTTATGTACATCTAACATGACGAAATAAAAAAAATATGTAATTAAGAATAAAGAATATTAATGAAAATTGAAATAGTACCACAATATTCTTTTTTTTCTAAATTGATTTAATAT
>NC_029793.2:19916731-19917390 GCF_000816755.2 Arachis ipaensis
AAAATATTAGTGAGGCATTTATCTCCACAAGTTTGTATACGTATCCGTCCCTGTTTACAAAATATTATTTTTCTCCGGAAAATTTGCACTATATAATGTGATACTAAACTTGGGAAAAGAGATTTTATGGCTGTTGTGAATTATCCTGCTGTGTAAACTTGTTTATTTCATCAATTCTCTTGGGGGAATTAAATTCCAATGTGCAAGTTTTTCAACACAATATCCATATAGAAATATAGAATCTGCATGCTTAGCTTGCTGGTTTCCACACTTACCATACCGGGGAATCAAACTATGGGTTGGCTAGTTGCCTAATTCTGGTGGTAATTACAATTTGGTAGTTTTATACGCCAACTTGGCCTGTCCAATCACCTTTATTTTATTTATAGAATTCAACCCGAGATGGTTCTTTTATGTACGGTGTAGATTTATTAATTCCGTAGCCAAAAGAATGATTAATTAGTTGATTTAGTTCTTCAAAATTACTTTATTAGTATAAAGTATCGAAATCAGTAATAACTTACTTATTGTAAATTGAAATTTGACCATTTTTCTTATAATATGTCAGTAATAATATAAGTCCACTCATTATTTCATTGATCGATGAGATATTTTGAAAATAACTATTGTTAGAGTTAAGTTTCTTTTTTAGTAAACAT
>NC_029793.2:19917500-19918303 GCF_000816755.2 Arachis ipaensis
TTCTCTTTTTTTTTAGAGTTATATTTTTATATATATTGGTGAGATATCAGGGATTTTAAAGTTCTATATATATATGTGGAAACAAGTTGGTGATCCCCTGTACGATCCCTATGCCTTGCTGATCTAAAAAAGTCGTTTTCCACTTCACACAACTTGGGCCACTTGTTAAGTCTTATTCACAATTATTTCGTAATTACCTATTAATAATCCTTAATTAAGATCATGATTAAGCGCTTAAAAAGAATCTGACCTTCCTGTTGCACAAATCTAGAATGTTGCATATGTAATAAACTAACAACTATGAAATACCAATCAATGACTTTACCGAAAAAAGAAGAGGGATCACAAGGAAGAAAACGACAGCAACACACTTGTGTTGAGGATGCAAATTGTGTGAACCAATTCTCTATTCTATTCCTACATTAAACACGAGTTACACAACTTGTGTGGCAAAAGCTTAACAATTATTGAGTTTAAAGGACCCACGAATCAAGACACTAGCTTGCTAGCATTAAAAATATTTGGCTACTTGCAATGGAATTTGGGTCCCAATTAAGCAAGAAGCTTTCAAAACCAAAAGTGCTAGAATTGTGTATCCGATCGAACTTCTGCTTTTTCTTGTCCAAGCTTTATGTATTTCTTTAATTGACTGATTATATTCTTTGTAGTTAGCATTATTGTCACAAGTGGTAAAAATTCGATCCAAATGCGTAAAAATCATGATTCAAATCATTTTTATTGTAAGTATTTTTATAAGTGTCTATTCAACTTGAAGATATGTTATGTCTAATGCTTTTAATAGA
>NC_029793.2:19918502-19922877 GCF_000816755.2 Arachis ipaensis
TAGCAGTAAAATATTTAAGACCCGTTTGAAAATTCTAGAAGTAACTTTTTTTTACTTTTGACTTATGAAAAGTAATAGTATTAATATTTGGTGTAATTTTTAAAACCAAATTATAATTTTTTAAGAAACTATTTAGGAACTTATAGAGAAGTTAAAAAAATGACTTTTTTCATAATACTTCTACTTTTCATTACATTTCTATAAAATAAGTACTTTTAGGGTTAAAAATCCAAATATAAAATAATTTATTTATAAGTTACTTTTAACAGAATCATTTATTATTTAAGTTATTTTATCAAAAAAAATTTAATTAAATTAGTTATCTAAATTAGGCCTTAATTATTTATTGTACTGGGATTAAGTTTCCATTATTCCATAGCAGAGAGTCAGAGACTGAGTGGCTTATGGATCATACAATACTTATTCTCATCCATTTATTTAAGGGGTCTCTCTCCACGTGCTGTAGGACCACTTTGTTCTTAAAGTTACTACCCAGTACCCACTATCTGCCAATACCACACTTTTTATTTTTTATTTAGAGGCAAAATCGGTATTTCACAAATGGTGGAGTGGAAAAGTCATTTCCTTAGGAGCGAAAATATCTGTTTTAAGAATAAATAATCACACTCAAAAATTTTGATTTTAACCAAATAAAGTTCAATTTTTATTTTTGACAAAATAAATTTTTAAATATTAGTTCTATTTAACAAAATAACTTAAACGACTAAAATGATGATGACAAACTCTAACTATACATAAAAATAGTTAAATATAATTACTTTATGTTAAAATATATTACACAAAATAATACATAACAAAATTGTTTCTCTTTCCCCTAGTCAGATTTTGACAAGCTAAAAATGCGTTTGATTTATGATTTAGGTTTTTATTTTTAATTTTTGTGTTTTAATGTGTTTTTATTTTCAAATTTTATTTTTAATATTTTTAAAATTTTATAAAAAAAATAATAAAAGTTTATTTTTTATATTTTTATAAAATTTTAAAAATAAAAATACAAACCAAACTTACCTTCTCAAATTATAGTGTTATCAATTTCAACCTAAAAAACTCCTAGCCTCACTCTTCATACAAAAGATCTTGATGGTGCCACAACCTTGCTTTTTGCAAAGTTATAGCTGGAGGCTATAGTAGTGAAATTACATCAATAATATTTTTAATTGGTGTGAAATTACATCCAATGCTAAAAGATCACTCACTTTCCTTTTAATGGTTAAGTGTTGGCCACGATCCTTTCACTCTCAATCCCAATCTCAATTTCCTTTCCTTTTGTTTCTCCCATTCATAGTTGCAACTATCATTCAATGTAATTACAATTCTGCAACCATCTTAATAACATTATGGTATGCTAAGGTTGGTGCACACCATGTCCATTGCTCGGTGCCGCAGTCGTCCACCACCGCTACCTCCTCCGTCGCGAATTATTTTTAGCTTTTCCCTCTTTATATCTCGGAGGTGCTTCCCCTGTCTACACACAAGAAAAAGAGAGAAACATCAACAAGAAAGTAGCGAGAATTTCGCAATAAAAAAGCATACGTTTGAATGATGAAGTCCCACACATACCTCACAAAAATAACGCCATTGTTTTTGTATCCTCATTCATTGGTAGTAATGATAATTAACAAGACCAGCCTTGAGGACATGAACAACAACACGGAAAATACCATTGATTAAAACTTTAAGAGACTCTCTAAGAAAGATTCAACACTAAACTACCTTAACTAAACCATGATTCACAGGGCTACGAACCCAAATATCATCCACATAATTCCAAAAGTCATGTATTCTTAATTAATTAAATTTGTGTGTTCTGACAGCATTTTCTACTTTCATTTTTTTTTCCTCACGAAATTCTGAAAACAGAAAACATTACAAAATAAAAACAACAATTATTTTCACAATCCAAACAAGCCTACATTTGTTGTTTCCAAAAATGATTTTTCCAAACACAAGTAATTCAGTTCAACTGAGAAGCCTGAAATGTTTAGTATTGTATTGTTATATATACTAACCCCTAAGCAGAAGTTCTGGTAACTGGTATCAAAGTCAAAGGAATTATCTGCCTTCAAAAAGTTCATCTCAGCCGAATTGCGCTTATTCGAGTTGGAGTTTCCACTATAAGCCATGCACGCGGACGAAGAGGAGCAACCGGCAGTAGTAAAAGTGGTGCTTCTATCTGATCCAATATCATCTTGAAACATATCTTCAAACAGCTGTTGCAGCTCCTCAAAGCTCTCTTCTCCATTTTCCTGTATTTTATGCAATATAAATTAATCAATTGTTTATGCTTCCAAGGCCTTCAACTCTTTGTGAATGATGACAAAATTATCAAAGCAACCAAAATACTTTCTACCTAATCATCAAATATTAGTAGTAGTAGTAGTAGTGTGTTCTGTATTTTCGCTTGATACACTTACCAATTTCTTTTTTAATGGAAAGAGCTCAACACAAAAGTGGAGCTTATTACAATAGAAAACTAAAGAAAACATACAAATAAAGCAGACACTCAAATATTCAACATCGTATTCTACCTATTACTATTATTCACTACTCTGGATGGCCACAACCCTCTAACAATTCTCCCTGCTCATGAATGAATTATGATACACTTACCAAATTGTTATGCTAATTTTATTTATTTTAACAATCATGCTAAATTTATACTAAAATCAGCAACTAGTATACAATACATATTGAAATACAAAATACATATTAAAAATGAGTTAAATTATACATATATTTATACACAAATACATAATGATTAATTTTAATGTACAAATAACATTTTTGTTATTTTAATTGTAATATGGACATTAAAATATGTTATTATCTGTCTGACAAAAAAAAATATATTGCCTTTTTTATTGTGTACTGATGATGGAAACGTTTTTCTATATGCTATGTTGATGCAAATTTAAGGGGAAAAACATATATGTAGTAAAAATGGTATTCATATTTCTTTATAGTTAAAAAAAAATATAGATTAATAAGGAAGTGTAAAAAAAAGGTAATATAACAGAAATATGCTGCCTTTATTAATAGCACCCTTGCAATTTGGGAAATTCCAAGAGAGAACAAAATAAGCATCGTTTGGGCCCAAAACGGAAAAGGGTAGCATTAGGTGATCCATTCAATGATTCAAACTATCCAAGAAAATAAAAGTAGCCCAGCTGACGTCTAGCTCAATTGGTAAAATCATATGTCTTTTAACCCACATTAGTAGTAGTAGTAGTGTGTTGTGAATGTATAAGACCACAAAAATAAAGAAACACATCAAAATTTATTGTTTTTGGCCAAAAATTAATTATTAATATTTAAAAGCATGGGCTAAAATTATGTTGTTAAATTGCTAGATTAAAAAAATTGGACTAGTGACTAAAAATACTGGCTAAAATAATAAATTTTGCTAGTCTTTCAATTTTTCTCATAAAAGATAACAGAAAAGCAACAGCTAGAGACACTGTTAATTGCTATGTCCAGCTTTATCACTAAACAAATTAAATATGTAAACAACGGTTTTGGTGTCTAGCTTTATGCCTTTATCACAATCATTCCACTAATCAAATCCAAAACAGAAGAGCAATAAATATAAACATAGGGAAAAAAAATACAGCAATACATTAAAGGGAGCTTACATTTGAGTTTGTTTGACTCATCATTGTTACCATTTCATTCAAGAAGTCCCCCATGCCCTACAAAAGAAAAATTATGCGATTAACTCACAGGATCAACATAGACTAATACACCTATTTTGGTGTGAAGCAAGATCTAATTACACCCCAAAGTCCCTAACCAATCTCAGATTCTATGAATTATTGGCTCTAACTGAAATCTAAGAACAACATGGAACATGGCCATGTGGCACGTGCCGTGTTGCACACCAATAGGATTTGAATAATAAGAAGAAAGTTCGTGCCTTTGTGACAATCTCGATGAATCAATCATTTCTAGGACAAAATGGATCCATCTTAATCTTAAACGTGAATAATGTTTCATGAATATAAAATAGGAGTTCATTATGCCCAATTCATTCCCATATTTATATATGGAATAATTTTGATACATCTATAGTACAAAACGTTTTACATATTCATCCAACTACATCTGGTTTTAGATAATTATTTATGTAGTTAATATAAAAAATAGTTAATTTTACTAATATAATGTTATATAATTAGGTACACATATAAAATTATTTTACATTGACAATGCATCAAAAAATATATATATTGAATTCTAATATCCCTATACTTACTATGTCTATGATGACTATGCAAATATTGTTATAAATTAAATTAACACTTTTTTTTCTACATTTTGGTAATACTATTTTTAGCAACATTTAAAAAAAAAACAC
>NC_029793.2:19922936-19924627 GCF_000816755.2 Arachis ipaensis
AATGGTAAGCATATATATATATATATATATATATAGGGCAATTTACCTAAATAAATAAATTGGGTGAAAGCTTTACTCAAATACACAAAACAGAAATTCCTTAGGTACATGTGCATTTTCATACTTCTATGTAAACCGTGGGAAGCTACCACGGTTTCTGATTTTAACATAAACCGTGCCAAGCTACCACGGATTATGGTGCTTGTGGTTTGTGTGTAAACCGTGGCAAGCTCCAACCGTTTACGAAGAGAGAAAGCTAAGCATAAACCGTGGCAAGCTCCCACGGTTTATGAAGGATGAATTTTTATCATAAACCATTTATTTTTAGATGTTTGATTGCATCAATATAGTATCATTTAGACTGCGCATGATAATTGTGACAGAATACATGTATATAATAGAAGCTCAAATCGCTTAAACTATCAAATACATAGCAAATAATATATTAGACAATTCTCAAACCTTTTTAACTATCATTTCCTGTTACTTCATTATTGTATCATGTCATGCACCCAACAAAACAAAACTAATCTAATGTAATCTAATCTTCACTCTCAAATCTCAATACTCACTGCTCAATACACAATAGTAAAACAATTTTATTAACACATTCATCGTATTTTTTTAAGTTTTGGATTATAAAATTAAAGTATCAATTATATGTATAAAATATATATTAAAAATAAATAAAATAATATATATTTATACAAAAATATATAATAATTGATTATATATATATATAATTTTTTTTTTGAAAAAATACAATATCAAATTTTTGAAATGTTAGACAATGAGTACAATAACTTTTAAGAAAATTTTTTGGCTTTTTAGGAGAAAAAAATATTCTTCTTAAATTAACATTAGATCTAATGAGATTTCAAGAGTACTTGTCAGAGATCTAATGTTAATTTAAGAAGAATATTTTTTTTTTGTCCTAAAAAACAAAAAAATTTCCTTAAAAGTTATTGTACTCATTGTCTAACATTTCAAAAATTTGATATTGTATTTTTTCAAAAAAAAATTTATATATATATATAAAATCAATTATTATATATTTTTGTATAAATATATATTATTTTATTTATTTTTAATATATATTTTACATTTTAATATATATTTTATACATATAATTGATACTTTAATTTTATAATCCAAAACTTAAAAAAAATATGATGAATGTGTTAACAAAATTGTTTTACTATTGTGTATTGAGCAGTGAGTATTGAGATTTGAGAGTGAAGATTAGATTACATTAGATTAGTTTTGTTGGTGCATGACATGACACAATAATGAAGTAACAGGAAATGATAGTTAAAAAGGTTTGAGAATTGTCTAATATATTATTTGCTGTGTATTTGATAGTTTAAGCGGTTTGAGCTTCTATTATATACATGTATTCTGTCACAATTATCATGCGCAGTCTAAATGATACCACATTGATGCAATCAAACATCTAAAAATAAATGGTTTATGATAAAAATTCCTCCTTCATAAACCGTGGGAGCTTGCCACGGTTTATGCTTAGCTTTCTCTCTTCGTAAACCGTTGGAGCTTGCCACCGTTTACACACAAACCACAAACACCATAATCCCATAATCCGTGGTAGCATGCCACGGTTTATGTTAAAATCAGAAACCGTGGTAGCTTCCCACGGTTTACATAGAAGTGTGAAAATGCACATGTACGTAAGG
>NC_029793.2:19924675-19927042 GCF_000816755.2 Arachis ipaensis
CAAAATTGAAAAGAAAGAAATAACAAAATTGAAAACGACAGATGACCAACCGAAATTGGTTACTGTGAATAGGTGCCCAAACTCCAAAGCCCGAACGAGTTCAGTGAAATGCAAGGAATTGAAACATGGAAAACAAAAAGAGATCAGAAAAGCAAAACGGCACCGTGTTGGTGAAGCGGGTAACTTACGTTTTCGTCGTCATCACTGTCGTAGACTCCCACGTCGTACATTAGCCTTTTGTTGGCGTCAGATAAAACTACACAACACACATAAAAATACTATTTTAGTTTAGACAAACAAAAAGTGCTAAACAGGGTTACAGGAATGTCTTGTGAAAATGAAATAGGTTCCTATAGAAAATTAGTAGTAATAATGAAAACGTGAAAAATAAAGAAATAAAACAACTCCTCGTTCCATACCAAAATAAAATGGCAATCTGAACTTTATTTTGAAGAAATACTAGGATGACTAATATGGATTGAAGCATGAATTATAATTTTAGTAAAAAACCGTTTAGTCATGAAAAAGGTGATAAGTAAATAAACAGTGAATCACGGGTCAATATTCAATCATAAAGATATTTAATTTAATAGTTAGTTGAATTTCTTCTACCGAAAAAAATAAAGAAAATAACAGAAGTTGAATTTACCAGAATAGGCTTGCTGGATTGCTTGGAATTTCTTCTTAGCTTCTTCCACGAACTTTGAATTCCCCGTCGCTGAACAACGATCAGGGTGCCATTTCTATCCCATCAAACAAACAAACCAAAACGATTTTTTTTTAACTACAAATTCCACTTTCAGGAACAATATTTCATTTTCAATCTCTCGTTGAAAACGCAGGAAATGGAAACATTTTCGTTTCTTTCTCCTGATGAGAAGAACAGAGAAACCCCAGATTATAACAAAAACAGGGTTCTACAAAGAGAGGTAACAGAATTAAAAAAAAAATGATGAAGTGTTTAATAATTCTAACCAGTGCTAGTTTCTTATATGCATTCCTTAGCTCTGAATCAGTGCACTCTTTGTTCAATCCCAGAACCGCATAGAAGTCGTTCTTTTTATCTCCTTCACCAGCCATTTTCCCAAGACAACTATGAAATTCTCTGAGAACCAATCAGATATGAAACTAAGGTTTTCTTGTCGACAAATTGAATCACTTTATGGATAATCTAACACAGCTTCCGTACATATCATATATTTTTAAGAAGAAAAAGAAAAATGGGATGGGAATCACACGAAACCAAACCAACAACACAATATTACTACGTACGGTGTACTGTTTATTTATAGTAATTAATAATAATAATAATATATAATTATATGATATACTTTTTCTATGGCAAGTTGGATTTCGGCTACAAATTTTTGAAATTGTATACGGCACAAAGCATTCTGGTTTTGGTTTCGTGGAGTGAAAGGATTGAAGAGCAGAGGTGCCTGCTGGAGATAGATCACACCCTAAGCCTCAAGAACTCTCCAGAGACACTTGCGCCATATATAGTTTTTTTTTTTGGTGGCTACCTTATATAGTTTTTTTAAACAAAAGTTTTGTTTTCTTTGATATTTTTTAAAGAATTTAATTTAATGTATTATCGTATGTTGATTAAAATATATTTTTTAAATAATATGAGATATGGCTAAGCTTGGGGTTTTCAAAAAATAATTAAAACGAGGGTAGTCGTTTATTGACTGGGTGATGAGGGTTGAGGGGTTGGTGATGTAGGGCTGAGATTCCATGGTGCCTAAGATATTTTATGAGATTGTGCCTCCAGAAGGTTCTGTTTGCATCTGTGAATAAATATATAATGGTGAATTGAATTTGTGTGAATTGTGAGAGGAGAGAGAGAGAGAGAGATATATATGATACGAGAGTTGAACTTGAACACAAGGGAGGCAAGGACCCACCATATTGTGAGGCTTTAAAATTTAACAGCTTGGAGAATTGATTGCTCACATTGCATTGTCATTGTCACATAATGCACAAACTAAGAAAAAGTTGTGGAGCTAACTTTTGTAAATAAAGTTCCTTTTGTGGAAAACTATAATATGCAACTTAAATAAGTTTCCTTATTCCTGCATAATCAGTTATGTTCATAAATTAAGATATTTGTTGAGGCTACTCACACTTAGAAACATAATCCTGATATACACTCAAAATCATTTTTAATAACTAAATTCAATTGAGTTGGTTTAAAATTTAACAAAAGTCTCTAATACAATATGCACGTAAATCACATATTTTTTTTGTGTTTTTATATTTTTTTTTTATTATTGTTGTTGTTATACTTTTTTTTTTCTCTTCTTTTTGATATTATTGTAATATTTTTTATTTTTTATTTTTTTTCTTTTTATTTTTTTAGTGTTA
>NC_029793.2:19927061-19941765 GCF_000816755.2 Arachis ipaensis
CCTTAATTAATAAACAAAAAAATTTATGAGAGGATACAAGAAGAAGATGAAGTATTATTTGAAAAAAATATAAAACAAAAAAATAATATCAAAATTTTTAACTATGACAATATCTTTGATAAAACACACAAATTTTCAACTATAACATAATATCTATGATAAAAAAACACACACACACATTCTTTTTTTACTTTACATATCTATCTTTTATTTCATTAAATTTCTAAAGTGATAATTAATAAGTTATTCATGATAAAAATTAGAATATTGCTACATCCCTAGATTTTTCTTTCCTTTTCTTATTGTTCTTTTTTGAGAGAGAACAAAAAAGGAAAAATAGAAAAGAAAAGCAGAACAAAGAAGAAGAAAAAGATGAATAATAATGCGGAAAAAGAGGAACGAGAAAGATAAGAAGACGTAACAAAAGGAGAAGGAAGAAAAAAATATGCAACATATCTATTTTTTATTTCATTGAATTTCTAAAGTGATAATTAATAAGTTATTCATGATAAAAATTAGAATATTATTACATCAATAGATTTTTCTTTCCTTTTCTTATTGTTCTTTTTTGAGAGAGAACAAAAAAGGAAAAAAAGAAAAGAAAAGCAGAACAAAGAAGAAGAAAAAGATGAATAATAATGCGGAAAAAGAGGAACGAGAAAGATAAGAAGACGTAACAAAAGGAGAAGGAAGAAAAAAATATGCAAATGAAGAAGGAAAAGACGACGCCGCATACGAAGAAGAAGAGCGTGTGTACATACGTGTAACTTTTACTACAAGAAAATTGCTGAGTACCATCAGATTTTTCGTCGGATTTAGCGTCGCGTGTTACCGTCGGATTTACAGGCAAAAATTGAAAGTATTTCGTCGTGTCAAACATTTACTGTTAGATTTGCTATTCCGATGATAAAGTCGCTGGTAATAATTGGAGGGAAAATGGGAAACTTGGCGTGGATTCGTTACCGTCAGATAGATCTGACGGTAACTCAATTTAGTGTGACGCAGCATTTTGGTCACCCGCAAAATATTACCGTCGGATTTATCTGCAATAAATCCGACGGTAACGAGCCCTAAAATTTGAAACGCGAACCCTTTCCCCCTTCATTTTGAATTCCCCTTTCTCTCTCTACCCTCTCCCCACTGCTCTGTCAGCCCTGCCATTGCCAGCAACCCCTCTGCAGCCCACTTTCGCCACCTCCTCTCCCCTCACCCTCTGCAACCCACTCTCTCTCTAACCCTCTCCCTCGACATCTTCTTTGGCAGCCCCATCTTCATCTCACCGCGCCATCCACCTCTACCAGCCGCCACCAACAGCGCCATCTCTCCAACATTCTCCCATCGCTGCTATCATTGTTGCTATCGTCGTTACTGCCGCCCCTGTTGCCGCTGTTACTGTCACCCCTACTGCCGCTGTTATTGCCACCCTCTTCTCTGTTCTCTTTTCTACTCCTACATTCCATGTTCTTCTTTATTTTAATATCGATATCAATTTTTGTTTTAGTTATCCTTAGTATTATTATATGTTTTAGTTGTTAATTAGTATTATGCTCGAGTTAGATTTAATTTTTAGTTTTAGAGAATTTACGTTGTTAAGATAGGTTAGATTTAAAGTATTAGGTTTTAAGTTGTTGAAAAGTGTTTGAAATTGTAAATGAATTGATCGATTAAAATTATTGTTTGGATATTCTCCTAGAAATGTTGTGAATTACTACAGCTAGTATATTGTTAATGTTGACTTCTTGTCAACTAGAGTTGAAAGAATACCTGGTTGTGTTATTTGATATATTTGATGCTTTTGAATGCCAAGTGTTCAATAATATGCCTCTTGCAATAATTAATTTTTTGGTGTGTATGTAGTGATATAATGTCACATTGGTTTGTTTGTGAACTTACTTTATATTACTACATATCACACTTTAAAATTTTACTTTTGCACAAATTCATTGTAAATTGTTATTGTCTTTTGTATGTGTATTAATATTTTTAGATTTGGTGAAATTAATTGAGTTTTGACTGATGTTGTGGATTGAGGTTAGTTAGATTTATGGGAACTATAAAGGTGGATATATGGCCAATTTTAGGGGAGGTTATGTCAAATTTTTTTGAAATAATATAAATGTTGAAGGATTTGTGTTGTATATGCTGATTAGTGTTAATTGGTATTCTCTTTGCAGATATGACGACAAGTAGCAGAGGTGTCATAAGTCGGCCTCGTGGTCATAGTAGAAGGGGGGTTTCTACCGATGTCCCAGGGACTTCTCAGTCATCGCCCTCTACCTTGACTATCCCGTCGACCCGTGTGACATCACAGGCGGGTCCACTGGACCAGCAGTTTATCATGGTTCCGAACCCCAACTACGTGGTTCCTTCTGCTACGCCCCCTCAAACTCCAGCGACAGAGACCATGGTGCCGGAATCCTCTAATGCGTCCTAGTCAGATGCCCTTCCACCATCGTCCGTTAAATGGATGAGGATTCGTCTTGATGGCATGCAGGCAAGAGTACTATTTTAATGTATTTTATTCGCAATCTATTTTGAATTTGTTAAGTTTTATATGTTTTTATGTGTTTGCTAAACTTAAGTTTTTTTCGTTGATAGGTTTGCACCAAACAACAATGCATGTACACAGGAGATCTTTAATGTGATTAAGTCCATGTATGACAACCTTTAGCCGAGCTACACGAAGATCCCTGTTGAGACCAAGGAGCGATGATTTCAGAAGTGGGCGGTAAGAACCCAATGTTGTTGAATTAACTGTAAATTATTTCAGCTAACTAATGTTGTTGAATTACTTTGTGCAGGAGAAATTTATATGGGATAGGAAAGATGATCTCATGATTAGGAAGATCTACGACCACCGGATAGCTAGACGACCTCAGTAGATGATGCAGGATGTTCGTGAGGGGTGCGGCCTCACGATTTAGATCTGTCCAGATATTAAGAGGGCACTAAACGTCCATTTTAATACTGATGAGGGGTTTAGGCGTCTCCATTTGACGAACAGAGCTAACAGGGCTTCACCGAGGTCGTCGAAGTATACCGGTGGGTCGGCAACTTTCATGAAGATGAAGAGTAGGCTGGTATGTAGTTTGCTAATTTTTAATTATTACTTGAATTGATTGTTACTTGATTTATTTTATTACTTGGTTTCAATATGTGTAGTCTAAGTTGTTGGAGCGTGCAGCGACATTGGCAGAGACCTTCAAGTATACTCATACTTTGAAGGCCAACAAGAAAAGATTTGCTGATGAATGGTCTATGGCTCATTATGTGAGTTTTCAATTAATTCTAAGTTTGAAATGTATTCGGTTTAAAGTCAATTAACTGTCATCATCCTAATTACAACATGTGCTACACAAGAGAACTACATACAGAAATTGGAGGATGCGATCCAGAAATCTTAGCCTAGTGGGAACGACCCCGACTCTGATGCCTCAGTCATCGATCCTGATAGGGTTTGGCGCGACTCTGGCTCTGAGCACTACATGAATCGCGTCTACGGGTTGGGATCGTTCGTCGCCAGCGGCCTCCGCACCTCCACATTGGCAGCTTCATTTGTCTCTGCCTCTGCCACCAGTCCTGCCGATCCCAAGGAAGTCGTCGATTTGAGAGAGTAGGTGCAGAAGCTCACATGGGAGCTTCACCAACAAGCTCATCAATCTGAGGAAAGGTACAATGAGCTTCTTGCGCGCATGGGAGACACCATTTCCCTCAGGCTGGAGCTGAGGGAGGACCTGGAACGGCTAGAGCATTTGCGAAACCAGATGGCAGTGTACAACAAGCAGATGCACGCTGGGGGTAGCGACACTGCTGGTGGGGCACCGACATCACCACCTAGTCCGTCGCCTTAGCAGGGGGAAGACAACGACGACGATGATTACCGGGATCTGTAGAGTTTAGGAATTTTATTTATTTTATGTCTATTTTATTGTATTTTACTTTTTTGACTTTTTATTATATTCATACCCTTGATATTTAATAAAATCATTAATTGATTTCTGGTATTTAGAATTTGTGCACTAATTTTGTAAAAAAAATTGAATTTGACTACTAATTGTGCAAAAAAAAAAAAGCATACAATCGGATTTACCGGAAAAAAAAATCCGATAGTAAATGAGCGCCACACAACATTATAAGGCGCCAAAATTACCGTTGGAAAATCTGTTAATAACCAACCTCTTATTTTAGTCGTATTGATTGCAAACTCCGTCGCAAAATCTTCCGGTAGTTAACATCGGATAAAATAATCAGCTGGTTAACATCTTTCTAGACTAAATCTTAATTTTATTTCTAATAATATTTAAAATATCTTATTTTTATCTCAAACATTTTATTTCTTTCTATTTTAGTTCTTTAATTTAATTTTTTTTCCAAAAATATCATTTCTTTCGTTATAATTTTCTTTTAGATAACAACAAATAATTGTAATATTATGGTGGTTGTTATAATGATTTGAGAGAGAAAATAATAGAATAAAAAAATAAAAATAAAGGTTAAACGAGTATTTTTTAAAAGAAAAATTTAATTTTGACTAAAGGACTAAAATAAAATAAAATATTTAGATTAAAAATAAGACATTTCAAACGTTAAAAATAAAAATAAAATTTAATTTAAACATTAAAAATTAAATAATATTTTATTCAATTTTTTTATTAAAAAAATATGTTCATATAGAAATAGAAATATTATGCCGATGTGAAATTCAAACTATGATACTATAAATCTTTTATAAGTTAATTCTTTATTTTTTATTTTTTATTTTATTGGCTTTTAACTATTTTTTAAAATTTATTCTCAATAATAATTGTAAATTTTGAATAATTAGTAAATAATTAATCAATAAATTAATTATTATTAAAAAAATTAAAATATGAATTTTGATACTAATTTTAAAGTTTTTGACTCAAAATTAGACCGAACGGGCCGAACTGGTTGGACCGGATCCAAACCGAACCCAAGGTCCATTATATAAAAACCAAGACTTGCACTCTTCTTCCCCAAATGGCCTGAAACACGTTGATGGAGGGAGCAATCAGCGTTGAACCCTAACCCTTCCACTTTCAATTTCAATCGTCCATAACTTTTAATCCGGAGCTCCGATTGACGAGCCGTCAGCGGCCACGCGTTCATCTCAGAATGGGTTAAGCGGGTAGTAGTAAGAGGGTTGTAGCTCAAATCCACTTGCTTCGCAATGGGTGTTTCTGTCCATGGTTAGCTACCAGGACATGTCGGGTTAGTTATATAATTGACAAATGATATCATCAGCCATAGGACAGGCATACATCATATGCATATGTTTGTTTTGTGTGTTTGTGCATTAATCTGGCTTGCCTATGTGATTATCACGCCTACTTGCTAAATTTGCTACTTGTTGTAACTGTATTCTACTTGTGCTTGCTTTGTCTGTATTTTTTATCTGTGCACTAGAGCTTTGGAGGGTTGGAGGAAGGAGGAGATTAGGGTTTAAGTTAGAAATTGAGATATAATCTAAAACCTTAGATAGCCTACCCTGTTTATGATTTTCAATGTTAGCTTTAAGTTTGAATCTAACGTCAGAAGTTCTAAGATCGCCTTCGGCTTTCTCAGGACCTTATATATTATGTATGTGGGCACCACTACCATACTGAGAGCTTCCGATTCTCATTCCAGACGTGTTGTTATTTTTTAAATGCAGGTTGGGAAACACCACACTGCGTATTCTAGAGACTCTGTGGAAACGAAGAACTCTTGGGACTCAGGATTGTATTTTATTTAAATTTATATATGTATATTTTTGAAACTCTGATTATACATATATTATCTTTTCTGCTCAATCGTATCTACCTTTATACTCTTATCCAATTGTGAGTGTTGCGTTGTTCTGCTTGTTTTTCGTTCAATGACTTTCTTCAAGGCTCCTAGATAGACCTCCTTTTAACTATAGTATATATAATATTTTATCTTACTTTTAAAGATCGTAATACCTTACCACCTCTATTTTATAACTTAAGCATAAGACTCTGTGTGGTAGAGTGTTACAATAATATTATAAGAGATTGTCACATACAACATTTACTAATATACATGTCACCACCTTTATTAGTAATTTTTGTTAAGTTAATCGTAGGATAATATTAAATTGTTTTATTGATAGTTTTGACACAGAAAATAAAAAGAAATTAAAGACAAAATTGATAATTACTCAAATATTAATACAAAAATGATATTTTATCTTTTTTTTTATAATTTAAAAAGTGGATACTTCAATAAAAATTTTATAATTATCATCATATAAAGATATTTTCTTTTAACTATCAGATAATAGATTGTAAGATTTGATTTTGATATGTTATAAAAATATTATATTTATTTAAAAGAATTGTTGTTTCCTTAAATCGTTATTTTTTTTCTATAAGTCACGCTTTTAAAGTATCATTAAACAAAAATATATTCAAAAAAATATTTTTAACAACTTTATTAAAATAAGTGCCTATTTATATAGTGGGAAATATCTACTGTCAATAATGATGATCACCGAATCTTTTCAACCAAAAACTATAGAGTAAATAACTATTTCTGACCACGAAAGATTTGGTGCTGACAAGATTAACCACGAAAGATCTAAATAAATTTAATAACCATGAAAGCTTATCATTGTTAGACAAAACAAACAAAGCATTAACGCTATTAAAATAATTTTGTAAATACCCTTTTTTTTACTACAAGAAAAAAGGCCTGTCGGCACACTTTTTTCTTGCTACGCTTTTAAAGCGTGCCCAAAAGTGGTCAATAGCCACGCTTTTGCGAGGGTGGCTACTAATTTGTGATTTCTCCATGCTTTTTTTGCCACGCTTGAAAAGGGTGGCCATAGAGGGAAATCGGCACACTTTTACTAGGGTGGCCACTTATTTGAAATTTGGCCACACTTTTTTATTGCCACGCTTGAAAAGCGTGGCCACAAAGGAAAACCGGCATGCTTTTACGAAGGTGGCCATTGATTTGAAATTTGGCCACTCTTTTTTTTGCCACGCTTTTCGAGGGAAACCGGCATGCTTGAAAAGCGTCGCTAGTTTGTCTTTCAATGGTCAACTTTTTAAATCGTGCCCATATCCTGTATTTATTTTGACACCCGTACAAAAATGTGCCGATAGAGTTTCCTCCCCCAAAATTTAGTTTTTCACCCATTTTTTTTCATACTTTACTCTTTTTTTTCTAAGTTTTTAATTTTAACCCTTAACGTGATAACAACAGCACACTAATTTTACATTGTTACCAAATTCACTTTTAACCCTAAAAGTGAAGTCGTGCCATCTTCTTCATCTTCACTTTCGAATCCTGCCTTCATCGTTCATTGTCATCTTCATCGTTCATCTTCATCGCCTTCATCGTCATCTGTGTAATTAGCCAATGACCGTCGCACCCATGCCCTTCCTCTAACCCTCGCACCCGACCCTCTTTCTGTCGAACCCTATAGCTGTTTCTCAACCCTCACACCCAACCCTTGCCCATCAACCCAACCTTGTTGCATACCTCCAACCCTAACCCTATGGCGCCTCCAAGTCTCCAACCCTAACCCCAGAGATTTATCGCGCTTCCGTCGAGCTTGGCTACTGTCGTCTTCGTCTTCCTCATCTCCTCCTCGTGACCCAGACCCAGAAAGCCCTAAGCCTCCATCTCTTCTCTCTTCTTCAAGTTGTGTCGCCGCCACCGTCCTAGTGCCGCCCTCCATCGCTGCTTCAAACCCTAACCACCAGATCGGGTTCTTCTCACTCTTCCTCCGATTACACAATACACCAACCTAGATCTATTCTTATCTTCTCAAATCTCAGATCCAAGGTTTGCATCTAATGCTTTTCATTTTTTAATTTTTCTAGCTTTGCTTGCTACATTATTGGTTGCTGATTATTCAGTGGATTTGATGTGTTGATGCTATTTGCAGAAATCAGTTATTACATATGGTGTCCAACGCCAGCAAGAAAAAGGCCGCGCAGAAGAAGGCGGTAATAGCGGCTAAGAGAGGAGGCAAGGCGTCTGCTTCGTTGAATGCGGCGGCATCAGCTTCAGCCTCGGATCGGACCTACACCGGTGACTTCTGCTCACATTCCCTTTCCAGGGATATTAGGGTCAGTAATACTTTGGATGATGTTGAAATGAAATGAATGTAGCATTTAGGGTTTTAAGTTTAGGAATGGAATAGTGTAAACTTTGATTAAACAGAGTTGTAGATGTCATGTCTTTGTTTAGTGTTCTGATTCTCTCTATATGCATATCCTAAATGCTTATGCTCTATTAGTTCTTGGAGAGTTAGAGGAATATATTAATTAAATCTAAAGCCGAACATATCAGTTTAAAATATATCTTTATCTACTTGTGCATATGTTTGATGTATATTTTTTGGTTTTGGCTGAATGTTATGAACATGGAAATTTATGACGCAGGTAGTTGGAGGAGATCCGCTTTTGAGGCTCATAGCAGTTGATTGATTCACAGTATCTACAAACGAAATTGCTCTACATCCTAGATGTCTGGTTAAGGTAAAACTAGATTTTTATAAAGTGGAGA
Source organism: Arachis ipaensis (assembly GCF_000816755.2). Lineage (NCBI taxonomy): Eukaryota > Viridiplantae > Streptophyta > Magnoliopsida > Fabales > Fabaceae > Arachis > Arachis ipaensis. Next base: position 19,935,603 of record NC_029793.2, read on the forward strand.
CGGAAAAAAGATGTTTGGTTTGTTTGGGTATGTTGATAAATCTTTCTGCTAAGATAATAAACTATCAATTAACTTGTTCTTGTATGTTCCTCCTTCTGAATTGCAGTCAGAAGCTGGGAAAAAGCTTCCATAAATTTGACGCTGCAAAGGTTAATTTTGACAAGGCACGTGAGTGTTTCTAGAGAGCTCTTGATGAGGTAATGTGTTCACCTATTCTTCTTTATATTTAATTCTTCCTGATAGATTTCATTCTTTGCTTATACATCCATGGGTAACTTATTTGTTGATTATGAAACTGTAGGATCCTGAGAATGAGCTTTATAAGAAGTCCTTAGAAGTTACTAATAAGGTAATGGAATAGCTTTTGCCTTGCAGTTGTATCTAAAATTAGCTTCCTGTTGCTGGTCACGTTTCTGCTGTTTAACGAAGGGTTTATCTCTCAATAAGATCTTAGATTTTGATTTTTTTTGTTTATCTCTCAATAAGATCTGAGATTTTGAGTTTTTGGTTGAATTTTTCAGATTTGCTTTTTTATATATATATTTAACTAGTCTTGTTGTTGACTTGGAAAAATACGAAGGAAAAAGAATCAAAAGTGCATGTATGTTTTTTAATACTATGCCAGATGATTCGGATATTTTCTGTCGCAGCTAATATGTTAAGGTTAAACATTGGGGACGCTTTCTATTAAAGCAATCAAAATTGGATCATTGGCATCAGAAGTTTACCTTTAGATTTGTCTGATCAGAGCAAAATATGTAGTTTTTTTGTTCCTAATCATCTTGTAGTTGGAATCATTTTGGTTCACCATAGATGATGAAAATTGTTCTTCTAATGTTGCAGTCTTGATTAACATGTTATTAGCCATATATCAACTTCTGTGTTTTTAGAATAGATTTTGCTAAAGGTAAGTTTAAGTTCTTCCCATTTTTGTTTCTGTTACTTATGATTATATTTAACCTATTTGCCATTGTATCACTTCTATTCTAACCAGTCTCTGTGAACTGTGTGTCTCAGGTCCCAGCATTGCACATGGAGATCCACAAAAATGGGCTTGGTCAGATGACTGGTGGTGGGGAATCCTCTACATCTTCAAAAACAAAGGTTGAACTTACCGAAATTCCATTACATTTAACTACTTTTTTTTATCATATTCACCAACTTTTTCTATTTTCTTTAAATCAATAACAGCTTGTGATGTCAAGTTTACGAAACTGCATTTTTGAAAATATTAAAATGCTAAAATTAGCTTGATTGGGATTGAAGATTGTTCCTGTTAAGATTGAATTATTTTGATTTTGGTGTGCAGAGCCTCTTATTCATCTTTAGTGATGTTGTTGAAATTTTTTACTGATTTAGCTGTTAATTATTTTTACTGTTAATTGTTCTTAAATGGTTTTTCACTATTGATTTCAAACTTCTATCATAATTCTTATTTTTAGTTAACATATACATACTAGCTTGTATTTATTTTTACTCTAGGGCTATTTGTTAGCTTTCTCATTAAGTTTTTAAAATAATTGTATTCTTTCAATCAATAATAGAAATTTATAAAAGTTAGGGTTATAATAGTAAAGGAAAGCAAACATTAGGCAATTTTACTGTGAGTAACTTGTAATAAATATTAGTGTGCTCGATTTTATGATCTGAAAAATTAGAATATACTGCATAGTACATACATATTTGCTGATTTTTTTTATTTGGATGTTCAAACAGCTATGATATTCCCTGCTTTATTGCAACTCCAGCTTGCACAAAAATCCTTTGTATGCTGATAGTGTGGATGCTGAATAATGTTCAGGGGTTGATATTCATGGGATTCTTCTTCTGAGAACTTTGATTGGAAAGGTCAGAAGGTTGCATTGATTATTTTGCTTTTTTAAGTTTTAGAAATGAGGAGTGCTAGGTAGCCAAAGATTAATTACAATATAAAAATGTCATATAAAAATTCTCATTCTCTTGATAAGCAAGTGATATACACCTTCTTATCACTTACTCTCCTTATCACCCACTATTTTTCTGTATGCTTGAGTCATTAATGTTCTTTCCAAAATCAATTTCAGTTTCTTCCAAATTAAATCCCTAAAATTCCTCACTCACATTATTACCCATTAAAATACAATTTTTCTGCAGAAATTATGGAGGTTAAATTTAAAAATTTTAAAAACTTCTACTGCACAACTCATATTTTACATATAAACTATTAGAAAATAAAAAATAAAAGATAAGATATAAAAAAATTAAAAAATAAATTTTTAAAAATAATTATTAACTCATCATATTAAAATCAATAAATAAGAATACATATGAAAATTAAATAAAAAATATTATAATAATTAAAATCATGACCTATTAGTGCACATATGAGATAATTTGAAAAATACAATAAGACGCATAGTTTAAAATTTGGTAATATTAATTATAAAAATTTTATTAATTATAGACATCATATGTATGAAATTTTGAATATTATGAGTACAAAATTATGGATGTTATTAATATGAAATTATCGATGTTATGCGTATAAATTTATGGATGTTATGAGTAAATTTATCAATTGAATAAATTAGTTTAAGAATTTGACATTTTTTCAAATTCAATTATGAAAAAATTTAAAAACATCTGTGTTAATTTGATAGTTACTTATGTAATAACTAAAAATTTAATATCTAATAAACATGAATTTAAATTTTAGATGTTAGTTATATGTAATTATGGATGTTACGTATATGAACTTATGAATGCTATGTGTATGAACTTAGTTAGTACAATATAATTATTAAGCATGGGAGAGAGAATTATATGACATTATAACATTCAAATTATAAAAGGAAATATAAATAGTAATTATAAGAATGACTAATAGTTAGGAATATGATATTATAATTAATATCATTAATAAGTGGGGCTAATAAGAATATGATAAGTAGATTGATAAGAGAGTGAGATAGAAAATTAAAATATTATTAAGTTATATAAATGAAGTAAATTATGGAAAATTTTGGCTAATTATGGCTGAAAATTTTTTGTTACCAAACTTTTTCCTTTAGAAATACATAGCTGTTTATTAAATGCAAGGATTTTTCTCATGTTCAGATATTTGGCAGCATTGGATCAGTGGGAGGAGCCCTTGCTTTAGGTAAAGAGGGTCCTCTTGTCCATACTAGTGCTTGTATTGCTTCTTTGCTTGGACAAGTAAGTATGTACTACTCAATATATGATAGTATCTAAATGGTATGTTAAAAGTACAATATTCACATAGTATGTGTTAGATCTTTTAGTATGTCCTTTCAATGCTTTGTTTTCTTAAATAAAGAGGCTAAAATATGGTGGCAACACCACATGAAGTGTCCATTGTATTTTAACTGACCATTTAAATGAACCTTGCTTTATAATTTATTAACACTTGCACATTATATTACCTGAATTATCCTCTGTGTTACTGTGCATTACTCTTTTAAGATTATTTTTGTGTGATTTTCACTGAATATGTATTTTATATGGAAGAAACTGATATAAACTGATATAATCTGTTGGTGTCGTATCTTGAGTAGGATGGTTCCACCAAGTATCATATAAATTCAAGATGGTTTCAAGTATTCAAAAGTGATCGAGATCGTCGAGATCTGGTAACTTGTGGGTCTGCAACAGGAGTTTCTGCTGCATTTAGAGCTCCTGTTGGTGGTGTATTGTTTGCATTAGAAGAGGTAACGTCTTGGCAAGAAATTCTTAGTGACATGGCTCTTTTTTATTAGAAGGGGAAACATGGTAAATCATTCATCATATATATTTTTGTTTTGATTTGTTTCCTATGCTCTTGAAGGTGGAGGAGTTAATTTAGGTGGCGTGTCTTCTTCACTTCTGCTATTGTTGCTGTTGTAGTGCGAACTGCAATGGGATGGTGTAAGAATGGAAATTGCAGACATTTTGGGTCTGGCGGATTCATAATATGGGATATATCAGAGTAAAGATCTGTGCTTTCACCTTTTTCATTGTCAGTTGAGCATTAAGGTTTTATTTTTGTCCTCTTCCCTTGACTGGTTTTATTTTTAATGGTCAAGAGGATTATTCCTTTGCAGAGCTATTGCCAATGGCTATTATTGGGGTTATTGGAGGCCTACTAGGTAGGAGTTTTCACCTTTATTTTGCACTTCAATGTATCATGAATTTTTTACATTTTGTAAGTAAGTATAAGGAAATGGATATGCGACACTTGGAATTGTAATTCTTATTTTCTTGTTATGACTTTGATTTTTGGTACTTTGTGATCAAAGTCTACTTTTGTGGTGATAAGTTTATATATAAGGTTTTTTTATGGGAAAGTTTATATATATGTTGGATTGGTTGATATATACAATGTAAAATTGGTCTATTATTTAAAAATTATATATAAATTTTGCACAAAATAAATGAAAAAAAATTTTCTGACCTAATTTATGGCCACGCTTAAAAAGCGTGGCTATATCTTACTATTGGCTTCAACAGGCACGCTTAATAAATGTGGCCATAACCTGAAAATTGGCACGCTTTAAAAGTGTACCCATATCCTCATCTATTGGCACGCTTCGTAAGCGTACCCGTATCTTTCAGTAGTCATAAATAGCCACGCTTACCAAGCATAGCCATACATTACCCTATTAGCACGTTTAAAAAGTGTAGCCATATCTTACCCTATTGGCACACTTTAAAAGCGTAACCAAAACAAACAATCTGGGACGCTTTAGAAGCGTGGCGATATGTGAACTTTTTGGTACGCTTTTCAAGCGTAGCTATAGGTTAACACCTATGGCCACGCTTTTAAGCGTGGCAAGAGATATAAGCGTGGCAAAAAAGAAAGCGTGCTGATAGATCCACAAAAGCGTGGCAATAAAGCAACCGACACGCTTTAAAAAGTGTACCGATAGCTCAAAACGCGTGGCGAAAAGCTATCGGTCCGCTTTTAAGCACTTTTTGGCATGCTTTAAAAGCGTGGCAAAAAGCTTATTTTCTTGTAGTAATTTCTTCCTTCTACATATTTCTTCCATAAAATTTTTCACTTTTATCACTTGCCAACACAACCTCCACTACCTCCGTCACAAAGTCCACTATCCCACCAGATCTACTCCTCTACTCCCACTTCTCCCAAATAATTTCATATCGCCATAACCACCATGACCTCTTCCATGTCCTACAATTTCTTTATCTTTTGCCTCTCTAACCTCTTCGAATCCCTAATTCTTTGTGGCTGTCACTCCATCTCACCATCACTACTCCTCTCGAATCCCGTTGCATAAACCACCATCTCCTCTCCCTCAACACGCTTTTCCTTCTTCACTCTCTGATACTTCCTGATACTCCCTAATGCTCTGCAACATGACGGTTGTGACAATGACGATGAGTGTGCAACGAGGCGGTGATTCTGAAAGGGCTTATGCCACTTGACGTGCCACTGCATCAGCGGCTGTCTGTGTTCAACGGAGTGGTAGAGCTTATGCGGTGCGAGCGTGTTGTGAACTAGTAGATTCCAACGATGATGATGAAATTCTTATTATATTTGATAAGGTTCTACGAAATGGAGGGTATTTGTGGCTTAATAGATTGTACAGCAAAAGAGTGCAGCTTGAAAATATTTATACACTGTTGATTGAAAAATTCAGTTACAAGAAGATCAAGTATACTATTAAAAATAAGTCTGACATTGATAGCATCCAGAATGATTAAAATTTTTTCATTATATTCTTTTATAAGGATACATTAAGACGATAAATTGAAGCTTTTTTATTTCTTGATTTATTGTTTTGATTTAATTTTAAAATGTTTAATAATACTATTAGAGATAACAATAATGATAAAAATAAAAAATTGTTCCGGAGCAAAGATGAAAAAAAAATGATATTTATAGAATTATTTTAATAAAATTAAAATTTTGTTAGTTTTGTCTAACAATAATAAACTTTTATGATTATTAAATTTATTTAATTTTTCGTGATCAATTTTACTGGCGTTCAAATTTTGTATGATAAAAGTAGTTATTTACTCAAAAACATATAAAGAAACATGATTATTATCTAATAAACAACACTTTTTGTAACAACTATTCTAATATGAGTTTATGCCTAATTCATAAGTTTAGATTAATTAGGATTCAGGATATCACATGATCCTAAATACTAAACTCCTAATA
>NC_029793.2:19941924-19962260 GCF_000816755.2 Arachis ipaensis
AGAGAGTGACATCATTAAATCAGGTACACAACCAACTATGCTACAATTACATTTAGAGTAAGTAAGACGCAATATTAAATTCTAAAAACTAATAAATATAAGGAACACATTTCGTAGACATTTCAATCACCAGGAAAAAAAAGTTAATAAATCAACAATAAATGACCTAGATTATATATATAATTATATAGTGTAAATTATTAAAATGGTATCTAAAAATTTATATTATTTTTAAAGACCTTTTTATCAATGTCTGATCTTTCAGATATTAAATTAATAATTAACTCAATTATATATAACAAAATAAGTAAAGTCATCCTCTTATACATAACATCTCCTGACCCAATTCACACAAGAGTTTCGTAGACAAATCGAAGCTCGTGAACTCATCAAAAGAAAACATTGAATTTTTTTATTAAGCCACTAATAAAAAAGTGTGATATGATCGACCATTGTTAAGACCAAATAGATTGCTCTTTCTATCCACTTAGGACACTTTAGTCCATCGAGTGCAGGAAACCTCCAACATCGGGTTTTAGGATATCCATATCCTTATTAATCATCATTTTTCTAACATTTGTTTGGCCTGTGTTGCTTGACTGGGTATTAAAACCAATATCCGAGGAACTTTCTTTTGTTACATCAATTAAAATAATAAAGAACTTCAATATATGAATTGCTGGATGACCAGAATGCCACTATAAGACCAGCTTAACTCAAGATTATTGCATAACAAGTACGTATATAAAAAACGACTACTGCTATCAAAATTACAAAATAAATATTTTTTTTCACTCTACGAAGACATAAGCATGAACAACATAATATCTTTTCTAAATAAAAAGTATCATTGACATCCATAGACTATCTGTAATAATATTTCTTCACTCATTTTGTATCTTGTTGACTTATGACATGCATAATGAAAATTTTTAAACTTGTTAAATAATATACTTCAATTAGAATGCGAGCAATTTAAATATCGAATGAACAGAACTAAACATGATAGATCTATTTTGATCCTTTATAAGTTTTTCATTGTGATAAATTGATAACATTGTATTCGAGATATTTTGATTTATATAGTGATGGAGGTAACAATTAGGAGTAGCTGATATGGAGGGACGGTTTTTGTGATGATGAGTTAAGAATATGTGTTTTTATGGTGACGGAGATAACAATGGCTTTAGGGTATTGGTGCAGAATTTCGGATATCACAAACTGATTGGTAAGTATATCGGATCGTACCAAATAATAATTTAGGTGAGTGAGTGTTGATCTTACGAGAATTAATAGATCAAGCAACAATAGTTGAGTTATTAATCTAGTTAGACAAGTAAACAAGAGTGTTTTAAGTTCTAAATTGCATCAAACAGTAATTTAGAGAATTCAAGTAAGCTAACAGTGAATGGCTAGGTTGTGAGAATATATGAGAAAACAGTTAAGACTTTGGAGATGTTAAATTTCCGGATTAATGGTTCTTATCACTCACTTTAATCATGCAAAGGTTCAATTTATGGCAAACTTTAATTGATTAAACCCTAATTCCTTAGTAATTGAATCTCTTCTAACCAAACCAACTGTCAATTCTTTGGTCACTTAATTTAAATTAGAAGTTTACGTCCAATCCTAGTTTATGAGCCACACAAACCCTAAGTATCCAAAGATAAGATGATTATATGTCACGTATCACGTTAAGTTCAGGCATTAGAGAATTATGAGGAGTTGATTTCAAGCTATTATTCAAGTGATTTAACTTTTCCAAAATTCAACGAGAATTCAAGTAGAAAAAGAGTTATATTCCAATATACTCTAATCCCTAGGATGAAGAACAAAATGAATCCTTGAAAATAAAACAGTGAATTGATTAAGAGAAGAGTGACAATAGTATTAATCCATTAAAGTAACAGAGCTCCTAAGTTTAACAAGGGAGGTTTAGTTGTTCATTGTTTAGAGAAAAAACTAGGGTTGTAAAAAGTCTGAAAATATGGAATGAGGAAGAAGAGAGAAGAGATCCCAAAAGAATGAATCTTTTCTCTTTTTATATCTAATTCTAATTGATTTGAAAATAGATGGTTTCTGGACTTATTGGCCTCCTAGCGCTAAACGCTGCCTCTAGCGCACATTCTGGGCACATATTACGAAGCTCCTGGCGCTAAACGCCGGGTCATAGCGTTTGGCGCCAGGTGACAGGATGAAAAATTTCTTCTTTTTCTTTTGCACGGTTCAGTCAACTGACCCAAACTTTACCTGAAATCATCAAAACAACAGTACAAATCAAGGTAGCATTCAAATAGGTCTAAAATACCAAAATCTAAAAAAAGCTCAATAAATATATAACTAAATTACTAAGAAATTATAAAAAAGATGCTCACGCATCACAACACCAAACTTGAATTGTTACTTATTCTCAAGCAACTGAAAACAATATGAACCTGAGATGTGGGTTTGCCTAAGAGTTGAGTTTTCAATTATGCTCTTGTCTCTTCTTTGAGTGCGGTTAATGACACTGTGATCTTGAATAGTTTTGGCATCTCATTATCCTTTGAAACTCAGGAATGTTAATGTTCTTCGGAACTAGAATCCGGATGATATTATGAATTCTCTCTCTTTTACTTTTGATTAATCCTTGAACACAGCATTTTCTTTTCTTTTTTTGGTGTTTTGCACCTTGAGCCTAGCCGTGACTCCAAAATATTTTGTCTCAAGTTTTGGTTGACACAGAAACACGACAAGCACTTAATTGGAGAACTCTTTGAGTTCTGGTTTTTCTATTGAATTTTTTCAATCAATTGTGCTAAGAGCCTTTGCCATACTCTTGATTTGCACTTGGCTTTGACTCTAAGTGCTCTATCTCAAGAGTTTTTTGACACATTCACACCACAAGCATATGGCTAGGAAAACAACTCTTTTGAACTTTTGGTCATTCTTAACCTTCCTAGCGATATATGCTCAGAGCCTTGAGCCTTGCCTTTTATTTTCTTTTTCTTTTGGTGTTTCTTTTTGCTTCGAGGGTTAATTTCTTGTTCAATTCAGAGAATGCATAATACTTCTTTAAATTCATGTACCTTATGAATTGACACACTTTACTCCAAGATCAAATATGCACTGTTCTTTTCATGCATTCAAAACCATAGATAAATACCATCATATCTAATTAAATAAGACAACTCTTGAATATAAACTCAATTCCTCATGCATTACACCACTTCTTTCTTTCCTTTTTCTTTTTGAATTCAAACTCAGTGAGCGATACACGAGACATCTTTTAAAATAGAAATAAAAACAACTAAACAAACTGATTAAGGCTAGAAGACTAAAATTATTAAAAATCATGCAAAGGATAGAAAATAACCAACAGAAAACAGGAAAATAACAAAATAAGAATGGAAAGGGGAGTAAGAATGTAAAGGAACTCAACCACCTCAGTTATCCTGCTGGCCATCTCACTCCTCAAGCTGTGCTCCTCCGTGAAGAAGATTCACCTCCTTTTGGTGCCATTGATGATAAGATAAATAGAGAGCTTGCTTGACAACACCAAACTTAAAAGTTTGCTTGTCCCCAAGCAAGAAAAAACCGAAAAGGAGACACGCTTGTGCGTACGCATATTGAGTGAAGAGAGGAGAGTTGTGCGCACACACAACAGTGTGCGTGTGCATCCGGCAGAGAGTTTGGAGATGTTGGTCCTCCTCCTGGCGCTAAACGCCATGTTGTCGCATTTAGCGCCACCACCGCAGCAGTTGCTCCTTGAAATACGTGCACTACGGTGCTAAATGCCAAGTCGGGGTGTTTAGGCCAGCCTCCAATGACCATTCCTTGAATTTCGTGCCCCGTAGCACTAAACGCCAAGTAGCGGCGTTTAGCGCCGGGGCACCCGAAGCAAATCTCCTTCAGAGTGTGCTGAACTCCTTTCTGATTGCACATGTTCCTGTTTTACACACTTTGCATGTCTAAGACACACGTAAAAAGAAAGAAAATTGCAAAGAACTAAAATAAAATGAATATAACCAAAATGAATATAAAATCTTAGGATACTAAAGATTGGGTTGCCTTCCAACAAGCGCTTCTTTAACGTCACTAGCTTGACGATTGACTTCTTGTTAGGGTGGGGGTTGATATAGTGCTTCAACTTCTCCCCTCTCACTATGAATTTTCTTCTTGTGTCCCCATGAATTAGCTCAATATTCTCAAAAGAGAGGATTCAGTTTACTATATAAGACAATACTGGATTACGAGTCAACACCACCTTCAATCTTGGAGATAAACCTTTAGTGGGGATCTTTTTGTTTTTCCATCCTCTGAACATTTTCTTCAAGGGAACTTTCTCTTTGATGGATGACGTACACCCAACACCAAACTTAGGTTTGATATCAGGGAGAATTGTATTGATTCTCACCAAAAGAAGCTTGAGCTGCAAACTCTGTTTTACATCATCAGGAGGTTCTTGAAGATTTGGATCAATGAACTCAGTCTTCATGCAATTGCCTTCTTCACCTAAGTGATGTATGGGTTTAAAAGCCTTGAAGATCAAATGCTCCTCATGCACCCTTAGAATCAATTCACCTTCTTCCACATCAATTAATGCATATCCCAGTGGCTAGGAATGGTCTTCCTAGAATTATAGAGACATTTTTATCTGCCCCCATGTCAACAATTACAAAATCTGCTAGGAGGAAGAACTTTTCCACTTTGACCAAGATATTCTCCACTATTCCATATGCATGCTTCAAAGATTTACATGCCACTTGTAGTGCTACCCTTGTTGGTTGCTCTTCTTTGATTTGCAGTTTCTTTATCACAGACAAAGATACTAAATTGATGCTTGCACCCAAATCACATAAGGCTTTCTCAAAGGTCATGCTCCCAATGGTACATGAAATTTGAAAGCTCACTGAATCTGGCATCTTCCTTGGCAAATTACTCTGAAATATGACACTACATTCTTTGGTCAAGATCAGTGTCTCATCTCCATTTAAAATTCTCTTCTTGGATAGCAATTCCTTCATGAATTTAACATAGAGAGGCATTTGCTCCAAAACCTCAGCAAAAGGAATATTGATTTGTAACTTTTTGAAAACTTCCAAGAAATTTGAAAACTGCTTGTCCTTGGTCTCCTTTTGAAACCTTTGAGGATATGGCATTTTCGGCTAATAGTCAGGCACTAGGGACTTCACTTTGTATTGCTCAATACCAACCGGAAAAAGGGTTGTCCGATGCCTTTATGGGGTGTGCATCTCCTTAACTTGAGCCTTCTCTGGAGTTTCTTTTTCAATCGGCTTCTCAGTAACTTGTGCTTCCGTACTTGTCACTTGTTCACTTATCAAAGTGATAGCCTTGCATTCCTCTCTTGGATTTGGAATTGTGTTACTTGGAAAGGTATTGGTGGATCTCTTATCAATTTCAATAACTTTTGTGGCTAGTTGACCCTTCTGAACCTTCAAGTTCTTAATTGAAGCTCTGATTTCCTACATGAAACTAATAGTATTCTTGGAGAGTTCAGCAACTAAATCTTCCAAGTCAGAAGATTTCTGAGAACTGGATGGTGGATTGTTGTTGTTGAAATTACTTTGATTGAAATTATTCTAATGGCTCTGATTGTTATTGAAATTTTGGTGCCTTTGTGGTTGATTTTTCCATCCAAAATTTGGGTGATTCTTCTACCCCGGATTATAAGTCTTGGAGAAAGGATCATTATTGGGGGTCTGGAGGAATTTCTCACACAATTAACTCTTAATGAGCCGAGTATATATAACAAAAGTGTCCTAAGCTTATCACAGCAGGCAAACTGGAGGAGCCCACACATAAATTACTTGAAAAATGGAAAGATACCACCAAAAGAAAAATCAAAGATATTTAAAACCAAATCAAGTTGCTACACCATGATGGGAAACGACTTGTATAAAAGAGGATTCTCCTGGACATTACTCAAATGTCTCAGGTCCACAGAAGCGGAATTGGCAGTGTCTGAGGTCCATGAAGGCATCTGCGCCCCTTAGATAAGGGGTCGGAGCCTAGCCTCGAAAATCTTAAGGGCAGGATACTACTAGCCGACATTAAAAAAATATTGCATGAAAAAATTTCAGCGTTGTGACAGTTGTCAAAATAGCGATCCCATAATCCATAGCCCAGGCGGACTATTACATACTTCAGAAGTCGAATGGCCTTTTCATAAATGGGGACTTGACATTATCGGACCTTTTCCAACGTCAGTAGGCTAGGTAAAGTTCTTGCTAGTAGCCATAGATTATTTTACAAAATGGATTGAAGCACAATCACTTGCAAAAATAATATCGGATAAGGTACGCTCTTTCATCTGAAAATTTCTCATATGTAGATATGGTTTGCCTAAGAAAATCATTTCCAGCAATGTTCGGCAATTTACTAATAAGAGAATTGCATTTTTCTTAACGAATCTTCGTATTAAACATCATTTTTTCTCTATAGAGCACCCACAAAGCAACAGGCTCACAGAGGCAGCTAAATAGCTAATAAAGTTATTTTGCATGCTTTAAGAAAAAAATTAACAGAGGCCAAAGGGCACTGAGATGAACTTATTTCCGAAATTCTATGGAGTTATAACACAATACCACAATCATCAACAAAAGAAACGTCGTTCTGACTAGTGTATGACATAAATTCAATGGTGCCAATAGAGATCTCTCAAGGATGGCTATGAACCGAGCTCTTGGATGACATGACCAATGTAGAAGCATGATTAACTGAGCTCGACATGTTGGACGAAAAATGTAACTTGGCAAGGCTAAGACAACAATATATGCAAATTACAATACAACGAAAGTATAACAAAAAAGTTCGACCAAGAGTATTGCAACAAAGAGATCTAGTACTTTGGAAAATTGAAGAAGTTCGGAAACTTCCAGAACCTGGAAAATTGGCAGTAACTTGGGAAGGCCCTTTCAGGTGTCAAAGATTCATGGAAAAGGAGCCTATTCTTTGTAGATATTAGCTGGAATCGAGTTCCCCAATACTTGAAATTAAACACATCCTCCTTAAAATTATATTATAGCTAATTTTTGAAAAAAGGCGGCGCTGAGAGGTAATCTTTTTCCTGATCACAAGGTTTTTATTCCACATTGTGTTTTAATCAGACAGGTTTTAACAAGGCCGATCATCCCGCGCCTTCCACAACGGAAAATCTTGTCAATAAAGACCAAAACATTTCTACATTGTCTAATTTACATAAGCCAACATATCAAAAGTTGGAAGTCAATAAGTCGTCGTAGTCAAAACAGACATATTATTTAAACATCTAAAAAAGTTTTTCTACAAAACAAAACTAATATCAAAAGATCGATTACAACCCAACAAAACAAAACTGATACCAAAAGATCGGTAGCAATCCAGCAATAAAGTTCAAACAAAACATTTCAGATTAAATACAAGTCAAAACCCTAAATATTTTTATCAATAGTACCAACGTTCTTATCTTGTGCTTCACCAGCTTCATCTTCATCAAGCTCACCATTTATGACGATATCGAGCTTGCCAACATCAAACTCGGGTGCGAAAGCCACCACTTGACTTACTGCCCGATCAAATCCCGCGACGAACATCTCTAACACTTCATTTTCCAGCTCATGAATTCTGGACGTCATTTTCCCCTTTTTATTATCATCCTCTTTAATCTAACTTTGCAAGAGACGAATCTGATCCTGAAGCTTAGCAATTTCTTCTTCTTCATTTTTCATGTTGGTAGTGACATCTATGATAACACCTTCTTTCTCCTTCACAAACTTTTCTAAGTTTGCCATCTTTTCTGACACACCTTTCTCGTTGGCACCTAGCAGCTCCGTGGTCCGACCTATACACAACAATCTCGACACAACTACCTATAAACAAATAATCGCATCAGACTAAGCAAAAAAGCAAACAACAAATAAACAAAAGAAAAAGAAAACTACTTGCATATACTTTCCAATACCCTCCCTTCTGACTCTCTTCAGCATCCTAACATCACTAGCTTGCTGAACAACCTTATCAGAAAGCTCTGCCACGAAAAATTGTTCACTCAACAGAGACTGTGGTCCATCTCCATCAACAAAATCTTGCAATTTCTTTTGCTTTTCAAAAACAGAATGACCCCCAGTCACCACATCTAACTCCTCTTCGTAGAGAATCTCTAAAGATCTATCTGAAAAGTCAAAGTATTTCTGTTTCACTTGATGAATAGGGCAAGCACTTGACTGAGCAACGTCAGTGCCATTCTCTTTCTCCACACAAGAAACACCACCATCTTTTTCACCTTTCTTTTTCTGGCTTAAGAAAGACTGCAGCAAAAAAGTTGTCAAGTTCGGAACTATTCCACCTACAACACAACAAAATACACATATCAAAATCACGTTACAGTAGCATATACTCCCTAACATCATTCACTTACTTATATATACCCCTAGTGCCTCCTTATCTAATTCAACTTTTAACATTTTGGAAACTGACAACAAATCACCTGCTGCAAAGCAATCTATCAAGAAATCCAAAAACAAATTTTCATCTTTACTCATTCCAGTGGCCTCAAATATTTGCGTCAGGTCTAGATACCAATAAAGAAAAAAATTTTCACCTAACTCATTGTCTAAAAAGAAGGTAGTGATTTTCTCGAAGTAACCGCCAAAGACATTATTACACCCATCACACTTTTTGCATTCTAAAAACGTAAAAAAACCAAGCTTACCCATGCTTACCGAAACGACCCGCGTTAAACTTGGGGGCTCAGAGGATAAGGATTAATCTGAGGTATAGTACCACGAGGAAAGTTCAACTTGCTAACAACAGGATACGGATTCAGCAAGTCAAGCTTGGGGCTGTGTTCCTTAATTAACCCTCATAACTCGAAGAGATATAGTTATACCTCGAATACTCATTCAAAATATTTTCAAATAAACAATGGCCTAGTATGAAAAATTACCTCCAACCCTCTTGGACTCGCCTTGAAATTCGAAGATGGTGGTAAAAGGTCATTCACTTTAAACAACGATAAATAGTAGTGCTAATACGATTTAAAGGGACAGATTCAGAAAATAAATCACAATCCTAACATTTTTAGTTCTATTTCTACTTTAAAAGATATATTATTAACTTGATCATCGGAGTCTTTTTTGCAGGTTTTACAACCAGGTTCGAGTTTCGAAAATCTCACATCTCTGCTATCTAGAAAGCTTGGAAGCGTTCACCACACAACACCGACGAGTTATAGTTTGGAGAGTATCCTTGACAGAAGAGGTTTAATTATAATTTATTTACCACATTGCAATCTAGCCTTGAGGGAAAAAACACAAACTTGTCTTGGCCTTAGGCTTATAACTCTGTAGAAGGAAAAATCTAGTGATATTTTTTAACAACTGATTGA
Source organism: Arachis ipaensis (assembly GCF_000816755.2). Lineage (NCBI taxonomy): Eukaryota > Viridiplantae > Streptophyta > Magnoliopsida > Fabales > Fabaceae > Arachis > Arachis ipaensis. The sequence goes on from NC_029793.2 coordinate 19,951,292, forward strand.
AGAGTCTCATGTGATCTAATCAAATGGGTTTGATATATGACCTTGTTGTTCCTGTGGGACCAAAGATAGGGGGTGCAGCATGTCTTCAAAGTTTGTGGACAAATGACTGAAATGTGGTTTATTGGCTCATTGCTTTAGTCCCCGAAAGGTAGTGTGGTCCCTGCAAGAAATGCTGACGTGGCCACATGCTGGCATGGAAGCCCGTCGAACATCACGTGCCACACCTCTCTCCCTCAATATGGCTACCACTACAATCATCTGGAAACTGAAATAAACTTCACCAGCCAGATGCTCAACTAACAGCGCCGACGCAAGCTATTTGTGTATGTTATTCACTTATTGCTACAATATGGAATTATTCTTTTCCCTCAATTATTCTGTCAGGATGAGATGAGAAAATAAGAACAAAAAAATCAAATGAATAATAAAATGAAAACCACGCAACATGACAAGTTGATTGTTATTATATAATGAGTAAAATTTTCTTTTCTTTCATGTTTGTTAAAATCTTTAAAATTATGTATAACGTTTAATTTATATTAAATTTTCAAAGTAAATTTTAATTTAAATTTATCGTTAATTTTTTCACATTTAATAATTTATTATTTTTTTTATATAATTCGTCCTTTAAGTAAAATTCTTATCATGGTCGTGGTCATCATCTCTAAACCCTCTCTTCATATCCATTATACATCATCATTGCCATCGCCACCACTACCCACCATCACATTCTTCCTTCATATTATGTAACTCCATTGTCGATAGTCTTCCTTCCAACCAAAACATCACAAACTATTGGTAGGTCTGTCAGTCTCTCCCCTTTAACCAAGTCCATTCTCTTTCCTCACCATATTCCATTTCCATCACCAATTATTAGTGTGCCCACACCATTAACGCGGCTAGTTTCTGTCTTTTACATCTCAACCACCAATCCTTTTATAACAACCCCAAACCCTATCCTTGTAGCACGATATAGAGGAACAAAGAATAGAATAGATTTGTGACTCTAGCAGGCCTACTATAGCCAGATTTACAACCCCATGTAACAACAATAGTAGATTTGGATTGGTGTCCTTTTCAGTTTTTGGATATATATTTTTTTATTGAGAAAATATAAGGAGCCAATGGAATATTTGTACAATGTGTACAATTGAGGTTTAGGGATGTCCGATTCAGTATTAGAAATATAACCATTAGTGTTAGGGGTGTTCGTGGTGCGGTTTGGATCGGTTTTGAGTCAAAAACTCATCCGATCTGAACACTAATTTTGCTTGCGGCGCGGTTTGGATTGGATGACTTTAAAAAAAAAAATTCGATCTGATCCGATCCGATCCAATTTCAAGCGGTTTGGATGGGATTGGATTTGCGGTTTTGTAAATTAAAAAAATTAAATATATATAACAAGTCTTAACATCAAATTTTAAATAATTAACAATAACATAACAAGTCTCAACAATATTTTTAAAAGCTAACGATAATATAACAATAGAAATAAAATTATAGGTTAGTTAAAATAAATAAATAAATAAATAATATTTTGAACATAAAATATTTATTAAATAATAATAATACTGAATAATATAAAAATGTATAACAAATTGAACATGTTATAAGTATAATTGTAAATATAATAATAAAATAATAATATTATAGTACATTGTGCGGTTTGGATTGGATTGGATCGGTTATGAAAAGTAGATCCGAAATCCGATCCGATCCAGCAGTTTGTAAAACATAGAATCCAATCAAATCCGAATTAGTGCGGTTTTAATCGGTTTTCGATTTGAATTGGATTGGATGAGCGGTTTAATTTGGATCGGTTTGGATTTGAACACCCTTAATTAGTGTTATCTTTTTTCATCAGTTGAAACTTTTGGGATGAGTGGTATCATGACATGGTATTAGAGCTTTAGATCCAAAAGGTCAAGAGTTCGATCTTTGGTGAACCCCAATATCAGTTTAAGCTTTTAGAATGAAATATTTATTATTCCTAGTACTCGAATGATTATTTTGAATAGTATGAGTAATGTTCATTTTTTAACTCATATAGTCTATTGTACACTCTTTTTTATTTGTGTTTAGTGGTTGTTAATGATAGGTAGTAGTATTATTTGTGAGAGGAGTTGCTGACAATTAATGGTAGCGGCGGTCAATGTGATAAAAGGGGTGTCAATTTTGTTTTGGCGATGGTGTTGATAGTAATTAGTGACTAATAAAGAAAATTTTGTTAACGGGACAAAATATATATAATATAATAATTATTTTTATAATTATATTTATTATTGTAAAATATAATTAATTTTTAAATTATTTAATTAATAAATTAAAATATTAAAATAATAATATAAAAATTAAAATTATATTTTTTTAAATTTTATATTTTGAAATAATTGAATAAATTAAAAAGTATAGCAAAATAAAAATTAACCTTTAATTACATCAAATTGAAGAATTGAGTTATAGAGAATAAGAGAATTGAATTTTAGATTCCAGAGATGTTATAACATTACAAAGACCAAATACTGAACTACCAACAATAGCTTATTAACAATTTAACATTACAAAATCAAAATCAAATTCATTAATTAAATACAATTTCAAAATCAATATATAAAATAAAATAAGAAGCCACTGGTAAAAGTAGTAGTTAAATCATAGTTCATATACGCACTCACGCGGTTGGCACAGCCAAGCAGCGTGCAGGGAAAAAAAATAGGTGACACTTGATTATTTGCGCGGTTGCTAAACAAGGAAAAGAGAGTTAGAGGGCTGAGAGAAAAAAAAAGTTGAACATCACTTTTGGAGAATTCAAACTATCAGGATGGATTAGATTACTATTGTACTTTTTCATGTACTTAATGTTAATAATACATTATAGTAGCACATACAAAATCAATTATAAAAATGAATAAATCTTTAATTAACAAGATGAAGAAAAAATAAATCCTAACAACAACTCAACTCTTGAACAAACTCTTTTTATGCTTTCACAACTTGACAATAAGCCTTCACACCTATAGTTAAAAGAATTGGAAAGAACGGATTAGAACTAGGGAGTCTTTAGTAGAATCGGGGTAGTTAGTTAACTTTATTTTATTATATACTCAGCCAACAACAACAATCAATAGCAACAACAATCAATAGAATACATTCAACTTAACAAATAAAGAACACAGAAGTCAAACAATTATAAAGTACATATAAAACACCCATACATATACACAAAAAACACATTATAGAGAAATATGCGCAAACAAGTATGATGCATGTCTAGTCCTACATACGTAGATCATGAGCTCATGTGTTGGTTACCTATCCGCTCCCGACATTACCCGGACACAAGTCGCAAATATGGCTTTCCAGATGCATACACTGTGCATATAAGTCTTACGACCAAACAGCATATAATGTGACTTTTAAATGTATTATAATATGCTTACATCTGGAAAACAGTTCACAATGTGTGGGCGTCCCTACTATACATTTGGCACTAAAGTCAAAACAACAATCATATTTCATCTGCTCTCATGTGACAGATAGTCTTTTAGAGTCTTTTTATCTTTGGTCTCTACTCTCCTATGGCAGAGATCTGCTCTCACATGTCAGATATCTTTTTAGTTAATACATTATTTTTTTTGCTATGATCTGCTTTCCTGTGGTAGAGGTTCGTTAGATTCTTTTAGTCTTTACTCTGTACTCTCCTGTGGCAGAGATCCCTTTAATCATTTGTTTTTCTTTCTTCATTCTTTTACTTTTTTACTTTCAATATCTCAAATTATTTGCACATTCTTCTCTCACCTTTCCCTAAATGTCTTATAAAAGGAGAATCATCTCCAAAAACTTCTATAATTACTATTTTTAACCTTGATCTTTTATCAAATTACATTTTTCTATTCAAAAATAATATTTTTATTGGTGACAAACACTCTTTTCAAAACTAAAATATTCTCTGGTGATCTTTCAAAATATATACTTGATTTTAAATCCGTTTTCGAGCTTTTCGCTTACTGATTTTTTACAATTTTTAAATTTAATCTTTCAACTACCAAATCTCATCAATTTTTCTCAATATTCAAGTTTAACAACAGCCCTCAAATCAGGCCACAACAAATCAGATTTGGCAGCCTCGTCAAAACCAAAACTTAAAGCATTAAATCAATAATATTTCATCAAAATTCAAACACAAAATCATTCAATTTCAAGTCATAAACATCCAACCAACAATCACACATCAATAACACATTTAATTATTACAAAATTACTAAACCCTACCTTTTATGACAGTCACAAAACCGAAACATTAAGGAAGCTTTTTAAATGAGAAATTGAAGAAGAAAATGTCAAAATCGTCTACTCCACCTCCTGGGCTTCCACTTGGTCAAACCATGCATGGAAGATTAGCGGCACCACCATTGATTTTTCCCGAACAAAAATGACGTCAACGTGAAGAGGAAGAAAATATGAACACTTTAATTGGATTAGATTTTTTGTCGAAGTTACGAAACTCAAGAAATCGAACTCAAAAGGAGGTTGGCGATGGTTTTACGTTTTCGTTTTCTCTTGGTTCTTTCTTTTCTTTCTCTTCAGTGATAAAGAGAGAATGATGAGATTAGATGATGATTAAGTGACAAATGGTTTTGTGACACGTAAGGGGTTGGGTGTCAAGCATATAAGCTGCTGAATTAGCGATTCAAGTTATAAATATCTGTATATAACATAATGATAAAAGATATACGATAAAGTATTAGCAAAGCTAAGTTCATTGAAAAATACCGATATTTATTCATACCGGCAGATTTTGAACTCGATAATAGTATATTAAACAAATCTTTATTTTAATTAAAGCGGGTAAAAATAAAATATCAATATAATTATCATAATGATAATAATAATAATTTTATCTTTTCTCAAAATATTTCATTATAATAAAAAAATTATATGAAAATTCTAATTAATTTAAACTCTAGTCATCATAACATCAATTATGTAAAATATTTTATTATAGTGAATGACTGCACAATGCGATGCAGAATTTTTCAAAATCACAACTCGACAAATGCACCAAATTATATCAAGTAATACCACGGTGAGTGGATTGTCGTTTCCATAAGGATTAACGGACTAAATAATAATGATTAATTGATTATTCTAATTAGACAAATCAAAAGCAGAAGAGTGAAAAATTTAAACGTGCAAACATAGGCAAAGAAATAGCAAACAATGAGTGAAAATAATAATGGTGAGAATGCTAAGATTTTAGAGATGTTTACTCTCTAGGAAAATAATTTTTGTGTTCATTTATTTAAGGTATGCAATGATCAATCATGACAAAATCATATGTAATTGAATTTCAATTTCTTGACAACCCAATTTTTCCTTAATTAACCAATCGTCAATTTCTTGGTCAACCAATTAAGAAAAGAGGTTAAGCAGAAATCTGATTTAGTTTTAAATAAGATTTAAGAATAGTTCTCAGGTTGAATTATATGTCACTTATCCAAGCTAGTCTTAAACAACTTATAAGAAAGCACCATTTCCAAAAGTTTTCTAATATGAATTTTATGTCACTTATTCAAATTAGAGCAATTGAAAATTAATTAAGTGTCACACACTCTTTGAAATACAATTTCTAGTTAAATCAAAAAGTCGTGAGAAAGAGTTTTCAAGCTAATTATAATATTACTTTTTCCAAAATAATGTTTAGAATCCAAGACGAAGTTGGAATATTTTTCAATTCTAAATCTTTAGGGATGAAGACCGAAACTCAATCATGAAATAGATCAAAACATAAATCTTAAATGAAGTAAAACACTTAGATTAATAACCCATAAAAAGATTGATAGAGCTCCTAAACTTAACAAAGGAGATTAGTTGCTCATGGTAGAATGAAAACAAAATTGTAAAGTGTGGTGTGTTGTGTGTTCTATGTGATGATCTCTAATGTCCTCTCGTACTTATTTTAAAACCTAAACAGTGACTTAGAATTCAAAAACTAAATCAAAATAGAATAAGATCTAATCAAATCAAATCTCTTCTAATAACACCTATTTAACTAGTGATCCTCCTTGTGATTGAAACTCAGATCATGGTGTGTTGCTTTGAAGTTACGGGCTCTCAACCTAATTTTGGGCCAACAAAATAAGCACTTGAAGTTGGAGAGATTAGTGAAAGAATTAAGATGCCCTGGAGGGTGGCCCAAAGGCTGCGTTGAACACACAAGGTAGCAAGTAGAACGCAAGGATTGGTGGCAAGCTACTGGATGTTACACTTGAAGGCACATTGAACGCACAAGATGGCAAGTTGAACGTCGGACTAGTGCGTTGAACATGTGAACCCATGCGTTGAACGTGGGATGGCTTGGCCAGCTCTTGGGATTGGCACGTTGGGCGTGACTATAGTGGTGCGAAATTCCTAGATCCACAAACTAACCGGCAAGTGCACTAGGTCGTACCAAGTAATACCTAAGGTGAGTGAAGGTTGATCCCATGAGGATTGATAGATTGAATAACAATGGTCGAATGATTCCTTAATCAGACAAGCAGAAAGTGATGTTTTGGGGTTCAAAAAGCATTAAACAGTACTTCAAAGAATAAGAAAGAAAACAGTGGATTTGATATAGAATATATGAAAGAAAGTAGTTAAGGTATCAGAGATATTTATTGTTTCGGATTAAGTTTTCTTACCAACTAATTTAAACATGCAAGATTCATTTCATGGCAAACTGTCAGTGACTAAACCCTAATGTCATAGTGATTTAGTCTCCTCTAACTTAGTTAACCGCCAATGTCTTGGTCACTTAATTTCGATTAGAAGGTTAAGTTCAAATTCTAGTTTATAGCTGCAAAAACTCTAATTACCCAGATATAAAAGGATTATATGTCACATATCCCGTTAAATCCAAGCAATTATCAATTTATGAGGAATTTACTTTCAAGATGTTGTTCAAGTGAGATAACTCTTTCAAGAATCACAAGAACGCATATAGAATAAGGGTTGTTCTTTTGATCCATCCGGATTCATAAGATGAAGAACGAAAGTAATCCTTGAAACTAAATCAATACATTAATTTAAATAGAAAAATAATAGTCTTAATCTATAAAAATAAATAGTGCTCCTAACCTTAACCGGGGAGGTTTAGTAGCTCATGCTTCAAAGAGAAAACTGGGGTTTAGAAATTGTGAAAGTGCAAAAGTGAGAAGCTCCCCCCAAGGGTGAATCTTTTCACTTTTATATCTAACCTAATTTGATCTACCCATATTCATAAAATTAAGAGCGAAAGTAATCCTTGAAATTGAATCAATACATTAATTAAAATAGAACAATAATAGTCTTAATCCATAGAAATAAACAGAGCTCCTAACCTTAACCAAAGAGGTTTAGTGGCTTATGCTTTAGAGAGAAAACTAGGGTTCAGAAAGTGTGAAAGTGCGAAAGTGAGAAGATCCCCCCTGAAGGGTGAATCTTTTTTCTTTTATATCTAACCTAATTTTATTTGAAATTAGAATAAAATAATAAATTCTAAACTTAAGAGATTTTGTTTGTAATTAAAAATAACTAAAATAAAATAAAATAAAGTAATTAAGAGCTAAATCCAATTAAAGATGCTCCTTTGGTAAATTGAGATCCGGATTGTTGGCGCTAAATGCCAGTTGCAGCGTTTAGCGCCTTTATGGGCAGGAAGCTCCCTTTCAATTCTGAGTCCCTGGCTGGCGTTTAGCGCCCCAATGGACAGGGGCCTCCACGCTTTTCTGAACTTCTGGCGCTAAACACCCAAGTCCGCATTTAGCGCCAACTTGGCAGCTTTGAATTCTTCTCTTTTCTTGCACACAAACTCTGCGAAACTTATCCGAACTTCACCTGAAATAATTAAAACACCAAAACAACTCAAAGTAGCATTCAAAGAGGTCGTTTTAAACACTAAAATATAATTAAACTCCATAAGTTCTAACTTACAATAAACAAAAAATAAGGGATAGATGCGTTAGACGTATGGTTTCTCACATTGAACGCATAGAAGAGGAGCAGCCCCTGGAGGTATCCTTGGATGGCACATTGAAAGTGGCTGCATGCATGTTGGACGTGAGTTTGGAGATTGGCCACTAGAGTTGGCACGTTGAACGTGGTTGCAGGCACGTCAATGTAAGGTGGCTTAAGTGAGGGCTGGGTTTCTCTTGTTGAGGCTGCATTCAACTCAGGAAAAGGTGGCATTTGACGCAGCTCCACCATAAACATATATAATTTTTTTTGAAGCTTTGGATTTTATCTTTCTAACGTCGTTAGAACCGCTTCATTTGAACCTCAATAACTCAAGTTATGCTCGATGGAGTGTGAAGAGGTCAGTGCTGGCAAGTTTAACGTGGCAAGTCTAACCCCACTGAAACTGTCTCATTTAGATCTCTATATCTCATGTTATCATCACTTTAGTACAAAGAGATCAGGTTTGACAGTATAAATAAGTTACTGGAAGTTGGTTTTGTGATTGATGTTGAACTCATGGCTCCCTGTGTTGTCCAAAAGCTTCTCTGTTTGCCTCTCTCCTTCCTTGTTCTCTTGCGTGCTTTTTTCCATCATTGTTCTTATTTATTTTCAATAATTTTATATATATACCAAAGCTCAAAGCAACTTCAAGAAACATTGATTAAAGCAATAAAATCTCAATTAAGAATAAGAAAACGACTAACTTTATTCAACGAATTAATAAAGGAATCTACTAAAGATGCTCATGCATCACAATACTTTTATACTTTTGGGATGACACATTGCTACAAGTCAGTAAAGCAAAGTCAAACACCTAATCGAAAAAAACGCTTGATACATTCAAAGGAAGTGAGGGCCTTTGGAAGGTGCCCAGTAAGCTATGCATAGCTGAAGGAGCCATCGGCCTATAAAAAAAACTCCTCATCTTGATTCTTTCTTTTGTCATAGTCAACACTCGCTAATGCTCAGAAATCTGGTCGGCCTTCATTATGGTAGGAATACTAAAGACATCCAAGTGGAGAGAAGAAAAGGATGCGATCCTCCTTAATATTTTGACAAGTCTTCTTCAACATTCTCATTTCTTTTGATACACCTATAAATGGAAAGAACCACAATAAAAATCATAACATACAAGGAAACAAAAATTCCACCGTTTAGGAGAACAACTCCAAGAGCAGTCTAACGACTCTCCCATCACTAAAAAAAGGATCTTTTGACCATCAACAACATGCAACCAACTCAGAGCAATGAAGGCAATGCATTCGCACACCCTCAAAGCAAACATGAAGAAAAATTGGAGACAAAGACACAAGATTCAGTGGTAGTCGTGGGTCATTAAGGTAACATCTCATCCTGTGGGCTAGAAAAAAAAAACAATAAAGAGAGAATAAAGGAAGAAAATGGAAGAATCTAATAGATTTTTATCTGTGTTGCTTGCTTGATGTGGAAGCCTTGGGAGAGTTTTATTGCTTACATCTCTTTACATTACGTGGAAATCTTTGAGTTGTGAGGATTTTAATTATGGCACTTCTTTGCTCACTTTCTCCAGATATTCCCATCTGGGCTTGAGGCACTATATCATCCCAAATGCACTTCATTAGTGGCATAATTAGGTCACGAAATACCTAAAGCAGCATACATCTTGCCAAGTTCGGTGAGAATTTGGTATAAATCCTTTTCCAAATCCATAATAGATACACTATAAATATTATGTAGAACATTCACCCCCCTCTCGAAAAATGTTATTTTTCTCTAATCCTTATTATACTTCTCAAATGATCACTTATTTGATTGTCTGAGTTTCTTGTAAATATTGCCTCATTTGGGTCATGGATTGTCTTAGTTAATTAGAACACTCTTTTTCTTCGAAGATCAACCTAGATAATTATTAGTAAACTTATACATATGTGTATCTAAATATATCCAAAGCGTACATGTACCCGTTGGTTGGCAAAAAGCATGTACCCGTGCAACATATATTAAAAGCCTATTGCAAGATTGCTTGAGAGATCTCTCTTGTATATTAAATTAGTTGCATGCCAAATGTTTGATAGTTTGTGTTTATTATTGTTGTATCTATTATCTAGCTCGATAATGCTTGGGAGACAAATAAAAAACTCAAATTTACTTTATTTAATATTTATTAATTCTAATAACAATTAATGAATATACTAAATAAGACAAATTTTGATATTTTAACTAATTTTTTATTACTAAATATTTTTGTATTCTGATATACTTCCTTCATCATTCTTGGTGGTGGTTCTTTTTGGTTAGTCATTTACTTGAACAACTAATAAACCCAAATTATACTTCTATCTAGATAAGTTTTTTTATCATTAGCAAGAGATGGCTTAGGTTACATACTAAAGAGATCAAGATAGAGATGAATGAATTGATGAATAAAGAGATTAAGAGAGAATTAAAAATGAATTGTAAATTCTTATTGTATTTGTTAAGTGCTAACTTTACAATGGATATATGATTGCTATAGATAGCAGTTGTTATAACTTATATAAGTTAGTTATGTTTAGGGGTGGCAAACGTGCCTAAACCAGTCGAGCCGGCCCGTGTAACCCGCCAAAAAAGGTGGGTCGGGCTGAAAAATTGGGACTGCCAAATAGCAAAAGCTCGCCTAACCCGCACCGTTTAAACCGCGGGCTTTGGTGGGGGCAGGGTGGGCTTCCCCGCAGGGCTTAGTATTTTTTTAGCAAGGGATTTTTTTATAATTTTTTGCCAAAATCCAACTTCCCCCAACCCAACTTACAAGAGAATGAAGATGAAAATTGAGTGTTTTGGATTATGTTTATTTTATTTTAGAGACAATATTTATAATTATGTTTTGGATTATGTTTATTTTGCTTTGAGAACAATATTTATAATTATGTTTTGGATGAAAACTTGGTTTATAATTATGTTTATTAAATATTTATAATTATAAAGACTTTAATATTTGTGAATATAAAAATTATAATTTGTTTATACTTTTAGA
>NC_029793.2:19963374-19972086 GCF_000816755.2 Arachis ipaensis
GCGCGGGGGCGGGCTTCCCCGACGGGCTTAGTATTTTTTTTATCAAGGGGTATTTTTACAATTTTTTTTGCCAAAACCCAACTTTTCCCAACCCAACTTACAAGAGAATGAAGATGAAAATTGAGTGTTTTGGATTATGTTTATTTTATTTTAGAGACAATATTTATAATTATGTTTTGGATTATGTTTATTTTGCTTTGAGAACAATATTTATAATTATGTTTTGGATGAAAACTTGGTTTATAATTATGTTTATTAAATATTTATAATTATAAAGACTTTAATATTTGTGAATATAAAAATTATAATTTGTTTATACAATTATAATATATAATAATTAAAAGTAAAAAAAAAAGATATTTGGCGGGCTTAGCCCACCAGCCCGCCATTAGACGGGGTGGGGTGGGATCCGCCTCACTTATTTGTGAATATAAAAATTATAATTTGTTTATACCTTTAGAAATTATAATAATTAAAAGTAAAAAAAAAAGATATTTGGCGGGCTTAGCCCACCAGCCCGCCATTAGACGGGGTGGGGTGGGATTCTGGGACCGCCTCACTAGGCGGGGCGGGACGGGCTTCCCGCTTGCCACCCCTAGTTATGTTGCTGTTAAAGTAAGTAGCTTGTTTTCTTGGTTTTCTTATTCTGTTCCGTTATCATCCCCTTGCAAAATGATGGTTGTTCTAGGAATAACCTTGAGTTTGAGTCGAAACCAATCAAAATCAGCCAGGGACAAAGGTTTGATGAACAAATCTGCAATCTGATCCAAAGCAGATATATGCACTATGTGAAGTCTAGTGATGTTGACCCTGTCTCTGACAAAGTGGAAGTTTAATTCAAAATGTTTACTTTTGTAATGTAGAGTATGGTCGGAAGTAAGTAAAACAGCACTGATATTATCACAAAAAAGTATTCGAGCCAAATGAGTTATGAATTAGCTGTTCTTAAGCCTCTATATTCTGCCTCAGTACTGGATCGACTGACAACTCCTTCCTTTTTACTGGACCAAGATACAAGATTGTCTCCAAAATAGACACAATAGCCACAAGTGTTGCGTCTATCATCAAGATCAAAGCCCCAATCCGAATCTGAGAAAGCATAGAGTCAAAGATTAATGCTAGGATGAAATATCAAACCATGATGAGTTGTTCTAACAAGATACCTGAGAATTCGTTTGACACACTATCAGTATATAATAGATGGATTATGCATGTACTAACTAATAACCTTATTTACAGAGAATGCAATGTTTGATCTAGTGAATGTAGCATATTGAAAAAAACCAACAATTGATTTATAAAGAGATGAGTTATCAAATGGTTCACCCTCAGATGCAGTGAGTTTTAGAGTTGTGATCATTTGAGTAGGGACTAGTTTACATCCTTTAATGTTAGCTTTGTCAAGAAGATCAGTAAATTGAGAGAGATGATAAGAATCAAATTACAATTTATTGGCTTCAATACCAAGAAAATTAAGATAATTTCCCAAGGTCTTTTAAAAAAAATGTTATGAGGTTGGAAAATTAAATAGAAAATTACAGTGGGATCATTATCTGTAATCAAGATATCATCAATAAAAACTAAAAGATAAATGACAAGCTTACCAGAGTATTTTATAAAGAGACATTACAACATTTTGGGTCTATAGTCATGGTTTTTTTTGTCACGGTAACCGTGATCATAGACCCTCTATGGTCACGGTTTTTTAGGGTGATAAAAAAAAAGCTATGGTTACAGTTTTTTTGGAAAGGGTGACCATAGAGTATCTATGGTCACGATTTTTTAAAAAATGGTGGTCTAAAAGGGTCTATGGTTACGGTTTTGAGGGGTGACCTAAAGGGGTCTATGGTCACGGTTTTGGGGGTGGCATAAAGGGGTCTATGGTCACGGTTTTGGGGGTAGCCTAAAAGGGTCTATGGTCACAGTTTTGGGAGCGACCTAAAGAGGTCTATGGTCACGGTTTTTTACAATGACCAAAAATGGGCTATGGTCACGGTTTTTTAAAAAAGGGTGACCTAAAAGGGTCTATGGTCACGGTTTTGGGGAGTGACCTAAAGGGGTTTATGGTCACGGTTTTGGGGGTGGCCTAAAGGGGTCTATGGTCACGGTTTTGGGGGGTGGCCTAAAGGTGTCTATGGTCACGGTTTTTTACAGTAACCAAAAAGGGGCTATGGTCACGGTTTTTCAAAAAAAGTGACCTAAAAGGGTCTATGGTCACAGTTTTGGGGGTTGACCTAAATGGGCCTATGGTCACGGTTTTGGGGGTGGCCTAAAAGAGTCTATGGTCACGGTTTTGGGGGGTGACTTAAAGGGGCCTATGGTCACGGTTTTGGGGGTGGCCTAAAAGCGTCTATGGTCACGGTTTTAGAGGGTGACTTAAAGGGGCCTATGGTCACGGTTTTGGGGTGGCCTAAAAGCGTCTATGGTCATGGTTTTGGGGGTGACCTAAAGGTGTCTATGGTCACGATTTTTTACAGTGACCAAAAAGGGTCTATGGTCACGGTTTTTCAGAAGGGTGGCCTAAAAGGGTCTATAGTCACGATTTTGGGGGTGACCTAAAGGCGTCTATGGTCACGGTTTATTACAGTGACGAAAAAGGATCTATGGTCACGATTTTTTGGAAGGATGGCCTAAAAGGGTTTATGGTAACGGTTTTGGGAGGTGACCTAAAGGGGTCTATGGTCACAGTACAAAATTTGTAATTTATATAATATATCAATTTTATTATCTTAATTTAAAAAAATTAAACACTCATTTTCTTATTAGTTTACTATTTTTTTTATTTTTAGGTGAATCAATCTGATATATATATATATATAGTGTAACATCCCGCATTTTTAAAATTTTTAATGGAGTGTATTTGGTTTTAAAATTATTCTATCCTTAAATTTTATCAAAATATCTATTTATATTTATCCTTATTTCTTTATAAAAAACCTAATTTTACCCTAATTCCCAAATTGAAAAAACCTAACCCTAATTTACCCCTTTCCTCGGCCTCTGAAACACGCAGTCCCACCCCTTTTCTTCCTAAACCTAACACAGAAACAGAAAGGAAAATCAGACAAGCAAAAAAAGGAAATCAGATTGTGATCCAGGGAAGGAGCAGAGGGAGACGCCATGGCCACGCAGCCGCCGTCCCGTTGCCCACGCCGTCGCAAGGGAAGACCAGAGCCGAGGCAGACTAGCACCCAGAGGGAGAGAGGTCGACATCATCGTCGTTCGTACTCGCCGGAGGAAGCTGTTGCAAGCCTCTTCCCTGTCATCGTCGTCATCATCCTCGCAAGCTGTAGCGCCGCGCAGTCCAGCCACCGTGACCTTCACGGAGCCCGCGTCATTACTTCCTTTGAAATCTTCATCTTCACTGTCACTGGAGGTCTGTGAAGAAAGGGAAGACGCCGCAGCCGTGGCACTGTCACGCCGTCACCGCCGTCACCCTGGAGCTTGCCGTTGTCATCGAGCAGGACGGAGATGAGAACGACACGAGGGAGAGATTGTGCGGGCCTGAGGAGCTGCCACCGTCCTTACCGTTGCTGCCATGGTCACCAGTGAGTCGTGCACCGCCATCAGAGTCCAAAACAGCACCAGCCTTCTTGTTCTGATTCTGATTCTCCTATTCTTGAACCTGTAAGCTTTAATCCTTACTCTGCTTCCATTTTATTTCTTAGTCTTTTTCTGTTATGAGTAAGGAAAACCTATGTCTCTGTTTAACACTGCTGCTATGCCTTTCCTGCTTGCTGATGGAACTATCATAGGTGATAGTATTAATGATACTTAAGAACGGTTAGAGTTGCTGCTGCTGCTGAGATTAATAAAGAGGGGATCATCGCGTTTAAATTCAACGGGTTCAACTAACTGAGGTAGGGATTTTAATTTAAATGGGTTTAATCTAAGAATGCCTACAATGTTTATTGAATTACTGCAAATAGGATTAATAGCTGTGAGTAATTGATTGATTATATGAATGTTGGATTGTGGTTGCGATTGTGTTTGGTGTTGTGATTGAATTGATTATAACTAAGTGTGGTAGATGATTGGATTATTGACGGTTGGCTGTTGAAACGGTTGTTTGGTATATTGCTATGGCTGTGAAAGTGACTCGAGACTAGTTGAGAATTGTGGTTTTGACTGATTATGTATAATTAGTTGAGGTTGAGATAATCATTCGATATATTTGATATTGAATTGAGAATTGTTGAAGAATTAGGACCTAAAAGACTAAACTATTATTAAGAATCTGGTTTTCAAAATAGAATGGTAACTTTGAAGACGACCCAGTAATTTGCTAGTGATCGAAATGGTATGAGATTAAAATCTAAGTAAACTTTAACAAGTGTAGTTGTTAGGATTTAAATTTGAAGGTTTCGTATTAACTGAATAATTAGTTATGATTTTTCAAAGTTAAGCCGTGAAATCTGATTTTCTGCATTACCTTTAAATGAAAATAGTAACTTTGAAAGGCTGTAACTAATTATGTAATGGTTGGAATTGCATGAAACCAAGTCTCGGTTAAACTTGAGAATATAAGGAACTAAACTGGAAAATTTGAGACCTTTTTGTTAAATATACAATTTATGGCGAATTTTTAAAGTTAGATTGTTAAATCTGTCCTGCAGCAGAAAAGGTCAAACATGGTAGCAACTTGTTTATCTTGCTGCGACTTCTACGAGCTGAGTTTTGGAGCGAAACCAATTTTGTTATAAAATTTGATTAACTTGGTTTATTTCTCTAAAGCTTCAGAATTTTATGAGTTAAGGATTGGGAGTTGTAAATTTTTGAATATTGGTGGTCAAAGCTGAAAAGAAACAGATTTCAGCAAGCTATGCATCAACTTTCAATACTTGTAACTCTTAGAATTAAATAAAAATTGGGTTGTGGTGCACGAAATTGTGATCTCAGGCAACAGCACCAAAAACTCTGTACGCACGTCTTAATAAATTGTTTTTCATTCACAACTTCGATACAACTAACCAGCAAGTGCACTGGGTCGTCCAAGTAATAAACCTTACGTGAGTAAGGGTCGATCCCACGGAGATTGTTGGTATGAAGCAAGCTATGGTCATCTTGTAAATCTCAGTTAGGCGGATATAAAATAGTTATGGAGTTTTCGAAAATAAATAATAAAATAAGGATAGAAATACTTATGTAAATCATTGGTGAGAATTTCAGATAAGCGCATAGAGATGCTTTCGTTCCTCTGAACCTCTGCTTTCCTGCTGTCTTCATCCAATCAATCCTACTCCTTTCCATGGCTGGCTTTATGTAAGGACATCACCGTTGTCAATGGCTACTTTTAATCCTCTCTGGAAAATGGTCCGATGCGCTGTCACTGCATGGCTAATCCTCTGGAGGCATCACCCTTGCCAATGGCTGCATCTTATCCTCTTGTAAAAATGGTCCAAATGCTCTGTCACAGCACGGCTAATCATTTGAGGTTCTCGATCATACTGGAATAGGATTCACCCTCCTTTTGCGTCTGTCACTACGCCCAGCACTCGCGAATTTGAAGTTCGTCACAGTCATTCAATCCCAGAGTCCTACTCAGAATACCACAGACAAGGTTTAGACTTTCCGGACTCTCATGAATGCCGCCATCAATCTAGCTTATACCACGAAGATTCTGATTAAGAGATCCAAGAGATACTCATTCAATCTAAGGTAGAACGGAAGTGGTTGTCAGGCACGCGTTCATAGGGAATGATGATGATTTTCACGTTCATCACATTCAGGTTGAAGTGCGAATGAATATCTTAGAAGCGGAATAAGTTGAATTGAATAGAAAAACAGTAGTACTTTGCATTAATTCATGAGGAACAGCAGAGCTCCACACCTTAATCTATGGAGTGTAGAAACTCTACCATTGAAAAATACATAAGTGAATGGAGGGTAAGCATGGCCGAGTGGCCAGCCTCCCATGGAGGTCTAGAGATCTCAAAATGATCAAAAGATGTCTAATACAATAGTAAAAGGTCCTATTTATAATAAACTAGTTACTAGGGTTTACAGAAGTAAGTAATTGATGCATAAATCCACTTCCGGGGCCCACTTGGTGTGTGCTTGGGCTGAGCTTGAATGTTACACGTGCAGAGGCTCTTTCTGGAGTTGAACGCCAGGATGTAACGTATTTCTGGCATTCAACTCTGGTTTGTGACGTGTTTCTGGCGTTTAACTCCAGACAGCAGCGTAGAACTGGCGTTCAATGCCCTTTTACGTCGTCTAAACTCGGTCAAAGTATGGACTATTATACATTTCTGGAAAGCCCTAGATGTCCACTTTCCAACGCAATTGGAAGTGCGCCATTTTGAGTTCTGTAGCTCCAAAAAATCCACTTTGAGTGCAAGGAGGTGTTGATTTGCTCCCAATAGTTTTGTGGAGGAAGATGCATTTGAGGCATCTCCGGGATCTCATGGTGATGAGCTTCATGTGTCTCTTGAGCTCCATGAATGGGCTCTCTTGCTTGCTCCATCCTTTTCTTAGTGATGGGCTTCTCTTCCTCAATGGGAATGTCTTCTTCTATGAAAGCTCCAACTGAGTAACATAGATGGCAAATAAGATGAGGAAAAGCTAGCCTTGCCATGGGGGAGGACTTTTTGGCTATTTTGTAGAGTTCAAGGGAGATGACTTCATGAACTTCTACTTCCTCACCAGTCATGATGCTATGAATCATGATGGCCCGATCCACAGTAACTTCAGATCGGTTGCTAGTGGGGATGATGGAGCGTTGGATGAACTCTAACCATCCTCTAGCCACAGGCTTGAGGTCCAATCTTCTTAGTTGAACCGGCTTGCTTTGGAGTCAATCTTCCATTGAGCTCCTTCCACACATATGTCCATGAGGACTTGGTCCAACCTTTGATTAAAGTTGACCGTTCTAGTGTAGGGGCGTGCATCTCCTTGCATTATAGGCAAGTTGAATGCCAACCTCACATTTTCCGGACTAAAATCTAAGTATTTCCCCCGAACCATGGTGAGATAATTCTTTGGGTTCGGGTTCTTACTTTGATCATGGTTCCTAGTGATCCATGCATTGGCATAGAACTCTTGAACCATTAGGATGCCGACTTGTTGGATGGGGTTTGTTAGAACTTCCCAACCTCTTCTTTGGATTTCATGTTGGATCTCCGGATACTCATTTCTCTTGAGCTTGAAAGGGACCTCGGGGATCACCTTCTTATTGGCCACAACATCATAGAAGTGGTCTTAATGGGCTTTGGAGATGAACCTTTCCATCTCCCATTACTCGGAGGTGGAAGCTTTTGTCTTCCCTTTCCCTTTTCTAGAGGATTCTCCGGTCTTGGGTGCCATCAATGGTAATGGAAAAACAAAAAGCTTATGCTTTTACCACACCAAACTTAGAATATTGCTCGCCCTCGAGCAAGAGGAGAAAGAATAGATGAAGAAGAAGAAGAAATGGAGAAGAGGGAGAGAGAGATGTGTTTTGGCCAAGGAGGGGGAGAGAGGGTTGTTTTGTGTGAAAATGAAGAAGAATGGAAGGCTATATATAGGGAAGGGAGGGGGGTAGGGTTCGGCCATAAGGGTGGATTTTGGGTGGGAAATTGATTTTGAATTTTGAAGTTAGGTGGAGTTTATGAGGTAGGTTTGTGGGGAAAAGTGGATGGATGTGAGTGGTGAAGTGGTGATAGGGAAGAGAGATTGAGGTGATTGGTGAAGAGTTTTGGGGAAGAGTGTTTATTGAGAAAATGGAAGAGAGTGAGTGGTGGTAGGTGGGGATTCTGTGGAGTCCACAGATGCTGAGATGATCCTGTGGGATCCACAGATCCTGAGGTGTCAAGGATTTGCATCCCTGCACCCATTAGGCATGTAAAATGCCTTTGCATGCAATTCTGGCGTTTAAACGCCGAACTGATGCTTGTTCTGGGCGTTCAACGCCCATATGCTTGTTTCTGGCGTTCAGCGCCAGCTCTTCTTCACTGTGCTTTTCTGGCGTCTGAACGCCATACAGATGCTCCTTACTGGCGTTTAAACGCCAGTGAGATCCTCCTCCAGGGTGTGATTTTTCTTCTGCTATTTTTTATTCCGTTTTCAATTTTTATATTTATTTTGTGACTCCACATGATCATGAACCTAATAAAACATGAAATAACAATAAAATAAAATTAGATAAATAAAAATTGGATTGCCTCCCAACAAGCGCTTCTTTAATGTCAATAGCTTGACAGTGGGCTCTCATGGAGTCTCACAGATATTCAGAGCATTGTTGAGACTCCTCAACACCAAACTTAGAGTTTGGATATGGGAGTTCAACACCAAACTTAGAGTTTGATTGTGGCCTCCCAACACCAAACTTAGAGTTTGACTGTGGGGGCTCTGGTTGACTCTGTTTTGAGAGAAGCTTACTGTGCCTCTTTTCCATGTTTACAGAAGGATAACCTTGAGTTGCAAACACAAGGGGGTCCTCATTCAATTGAAGAACTAATTCACCTCTGTCAACAGAAGGGCATAAGGAGGTTTAATGGAATCTCTATGGTCTCTAGATGAGTCTCAGATTCCTTTGGTTCCTCAGAGGGAAACTCTTTATTGATCACTGGACGTCTTCCTCCTTGGGATTCACGTCCTCCACTTCCTCTCTAGGTTCGGCCGTGTTGACTATGTCAATGGCCTTGCACTCTCCTTTTGGATTTTCTTTTGTATTGCTTGGGAGAGTACTAGGAGGGATTTCAGTGATCCTTTTACTCAGCTGGCCCACTTGTA
>NC_029793.2:19972230-19999835 GCF_000816755.2 Arachis ipaensis
AATTAGGTGCAGTAAAGTCACCAAGCATCCTCCTTGCATTATTATTATTTTCGGCTGCCATCTCCTCTTCCTGTTCGAAAATTTCTGAAAGGTGCTTGCTGGATTGTCGTAATTTAGCTTCTCTTAGTTTCCTCTTCAGAGTCCTTTCAGGTTCTGGATCTGCTTCAACAAGAATATTCTTGTCCTTGCTCCTGCTCATATGAAAAAGAGAGAACAGAAAAATAATAATAATAGGGATCCTTTTTACCACAGTATAGAGGTCCCTGTGTGAGTAAAAGGAAAGAAGAAGAAAAGAATGTAATGTAAGGAAAGAAACACAAGGGTGAGGAGAGCAGAGATGTGAGATGAAGAGAAGTGTTACTAGATGAATAAATAAATAGAAGGAGATGGGAGAGAAAGAGAATTTTCGAAAATTATTTTTGAAAAAGAGTTAGTGATTTTCGAAAATAGTTTTTGAAAAAGGTTAGTAATTTTCGAAAATTAAATTAAAATAATTAGTTAATTAAAAAGAAATTTTGAAAAAGAGGGAGATATTTTCGAAAATTAGAGAGAGAGAGTTAGTTAGGTAGTTTTGAAAAAGATAAGAAACAAACAAAAAGTTAGTTAGTTAGTTGAAACAAATTTGAAAATCAATTTTGAAAAGATAAGAAGATAAGAAGTTAGAAAATATATTTTGAAATCAAATTTTTGAAAAAGATATGATTTTGAAAAAGATTTTGAGAAGATAAGATTTTTAAATTGAAAATTTGATTTGACTCATAAAAACAACTAGATTTTAAAAACTTTTTGACTAAATCAAATCATATTTTCAAAAATTTTGAGTAAAATAAGGAAAATATTTTTTTTTTTATTTTTGAATTTTTATGATGAGAGAGAAAAACATGAAAATGATGCAATGCATGAAAGTTTTGGATCAAAATATGTGATGAATGCAAGAACACTATGAATGTCAAGATGAACACCAAGAACACTTTGAATGTCAAGATGAACACCAAGAACATATTTTTAAAAATTTTTATATGCAAAGAAAATATGCATGACACCAAACTTAGAAATCTTTAATGCTTAGGCACTAAGAATTCAAGAATGCATATGAAAAACGCCATACAACACAAAACAAGAAAACATCAAGATCAAACAAGAAGACTTACCAAGAACAACTTGAAGATCATGAAGAACACTATGAATGCATGAATTTTTCGAAAATTTTATGCAAACTTTAAAACATGCAGTTGACACCAAACTTAAAATTTGGCTCAAGATTCAAACAATAAACACAAAATATATTTTTGATTTTTTATGATTTTATGAATTTTTTGGATTTTTTCGAAAATTATTTGAAAAATAAAAATAAGGATTCCAAAATTTTTAATATGAATTCCAGGAATCTTTGTACTCTTAGTCTAAAGCTCCAATCTGAGGGTTAGGCATGGCTTAATAGCCAGCCAAGCTTTAGCATGTAACATCAGAATATACTGCTCATTACTTATCAAATTAACTTGCCTCTATGCTGATGGTTGGAAGCCCCTATCCAAAAGAATTAGACATGGCTTTACAGCCAGCCAGGCTCCAACATTTTTCATGAAACTCTAGAATTCATTCTTAAAAATTCTGAAGAATATAAATTAGAAAAAAAAAATTTTTCGAAAACAAAGGAGAAATTTTTTGAAAAATTTTTGAAAATAAAACAAAAAGAAAATTACCTAATCTGAGCAACACGATGAACCGTCAGTTGTCCAAACTCGAACAATCCCCGGCAACGGCGCCAAAAACTTGGTGCACAAAATTGTGATCTCAGGCAACGGAGCCAAAAACTGTGTACGCACGTCTTAATAAATTGTTTTTCATTCACAACTTCGATACAACTAACCAGCAAGTGCACTGGGTCGTCCAAGTAATAAACCTTACGTGAGTAAGGGTCGATCCCACGGAGATTGTTAGTATGAAGCAAGCTATGGTCATCTTGTAAATCTCAGTCAGGCGGATATAAAATAGTCATGGAGTTTTTGAAAATAAATAATAAAATAAGGATAGAAATACTTATGTAAATCATTGGTGAGAATTTCAGATAAGCGCATAGAGATGCTTTCGTTCCTCTGAACCTCTGCTTTCCTGCTGTCTTCATCCAATCAATCCTACTCCTTTCCATGGCTGGCTTTATGTAAGGACATCACCGTTGTCAATGGCTACTTTTAATCCTCTCTGGAAAATGGTCCGATGCGCTGTCACTGCATGGCTAATCGTCTGGAGGCATCACCCTTGCCAATGGCTGCATCCTATACTCTTGTGAAAATGGTCCAAATGCTCCGTCATAGCACGGCTAATCATCTGAGGTTCTCGATCATACTGGAATAGGATTCACCCTCCTTTTGCGTCTGTCACTACGCCCAGCACTCGCGAGTTTGAAGTTCGTCACAGTCATTCAATCCCAGAGTCCTACTCAGAATACCACAGACAAGGTTTAGACTTTCCGGACTCTCATGAATGCCACCATCAATCTAGCTTATACCACGAAGATTCTGATTAAGAGATCCAAGAGATACTCATTCAATCTAAGGTAGAACGGAAGTGGTTGTCAGTTACGCGTTCATAGGGAATGATGATGATTGTCACGTTCATCACATTCAGGTTGAAGTGCGAATGAATATCTTAGAAGCGGAATAAGTTGAATTGAATAGAAAAACAGTAGTACTTTGCATTAATTCATGAGGAACAACAGAGCTCCACACCTTAATCTATGGAGTGTAGAAACTCTACCGTTGAAAAATACATAAGTGAATGGAGGGTAAGTAAGGCCGAGTGGCCAGCCTCCCATGGAGGTCTAGAGATCTCAAAATGATCAAAAGATGTCTAATACAATAGTAAAAGGTCCTATTTATAATAAACTAGTTACTAGGGTTTACAGAAGTAAGTAATTGATGCATAAATCCACTTCCGGGGCCCACTTGGTGTGTGCTTGGGCTGAGCTTGAATGTTACACGTGCAAAGGCTCTTTCTGGAGTTGAACGCCAGGTTGTAACGTATTTCTGGCGTTCAACTCTGGTTTGTGACGTGTTTCTGGCGTTTAACTCCAGATAGTAGCGTAGAACTAGCGTTCAACGCCCTTTTACGTCGTCTAAACTCGGTCAAAGTATGGACTATTATATATTGCTGGAAAGCCCTGGATGTCTACTTTCCAACGCAATTGAAAGTGCGCCATTTTGAGTTCTGTAGCTCCATAAAATCTACTTTGAGTGCAGGGAGGTCAGAATCCAACAGCATCAGCAGTCCTTCTTCTACCTCTGAATCTGATTTTTGCTCAAGTCCCTCAATTTCGGTCAAAAAATACCTGAAATCACAGAAAAACTCACAAACTCATAGTAAAGTCCAGAAATGTGAATTTAACATAAAAACTAATGAAAACATCCCTAAAAGTAACTAGATTCTACTAAAGACATACTAAAAATAATGCCAAAAAGCGTATAAATTATCCGCTCATCAGGTTGCAACCAAGACACCCTTGTTTCTGGATGAGCTAGGAGTTCCCAAACCAAATTTAGTTTAATTGGATTTTTGTAATAAAAGTTATTCAAATTGAAAGGTACTAAGCTTGTTGGTTTCTAAAACAGATTTTGACTCATTTTTACTTAACTTTCAGGTTATGTAACTTCTTCATTAAAAATGGTATTAACCCATAACCAATTGATAAAGAAACCTGGATGAGTGAAGTTGAACTATATTAATTTTTAAGGTCATTGGATTTAACTTGGATTTTATATGGAATTTTGAATGTTGTACACTGCTGCTGTTTTCTGTTTTAAAGACACTGCAGAGCAGTCATGGTTTAATGAGCTTGATCAAAATGTTGTTGCAACAAGTTAATCCTAGTATGAGTGCAGAACAAGTGCAAGTAATGATAAAAGCTACCCAACAATCTCCGCCTAATGCAGGTAGTGCACCAAATGATGCGAGGCGAAGCATTCCTCCTTCACTGGGATCGAACCATGTGTCAAAAGATATGGAAGTAAGTACTGTCAAAATTAGTAGTTAAATTAATAGTGGCTGATTGCTTAATAATGGCTGATTGCTATTGATGTTAATTTTATTGTTGATTTTATTGGCCTTAAGCGAATCTACAATAGAATCTAGTTCGTTATCAAATTAAAAATTTCAACCACTATATAAAATAATTGCACTATTTTATCAAATTAAAAAGATGTTACATGGTCATCAAATTGGACATTTGGCTAATTGGCTCCATGAGTACGTATTGAATAGAAGAGTAAGAAACTAATTACGAACTAAGATGCATAACCTACCATTGTTTCTTTTCAGAAGGTATAGAAAAATAGATAAAGCAATAATAATACATGAAGGTGAAGGGGGGTAGCAATCAACATTGAATCAATACTCAGTAATATATAGCAATCAGCATTATTATTATTTTAAATTTGTCTTTGTCTATTGATTTCACACTCGATCTGGTTTTTCTGTTTCGCTAGTGTTGATTACTTGATTTGTTTGATGGGTTGGAAGCTAATAATAGTATTTCGGTATTATCTTATTTTTTAAGCTTCTATTTTGGTTGTGGTTGTTTCTTTGTGCTGGATTTTTTTCAGTTTTAAGCGGCTTCAACAAAGGAGTTGAAGTTCCACTCAAAGATAGATTAAAAACATATAAACATTACCAAATGACTCAAAACCTTAGCAAATGCTCCTTGTTATTTAGTGTGTACTAGCTATTATATGTGTGAAGTATATATGTTTTTATGATATGTTTTTTTTTCCTAAGTTGAAGAAGAATAAATGTAGGTGTTTATATCTAATGTGACTTTATTTTGCATGTTAATGAAGCAGGTGCTGAGCTTTCAAATGGTAAAGTGGCTGAAACAAAAATTCTCGAGCGTTGAGAAGAAAAAATAGCAATACCAGAAACAATCTATCCTAGCAGAGTCTAAGTTGTATTGCTCTCACGCCTGTGGAACAATTCTGTTAATAGTGTCTATTTAGTGTTAATGTATATATCACTGTATAAAACTAAGATTGAGACAAGTGTATTCACTCAAATATATTCATATGTTAGCTGGTTACTTTAATTACAACTTATCTTAATTGTTGATTATCTTTTTTTATTTTTAGATTTATTTTGTAATTATCATCATTTTGGGATGTGATTATGCTTAAAAAAAAATTAAATCTCATAAAACAAAATAGGCTATGGTCACGGTTTTGTGGGCTGACCATAGATAAGCTATGGTCACGATGAAAAACTGTGACCATAAATAAGGCTATGGTCACAGTTTTAAGGTGGGGTGACCATAGAGGCTATGGTCACGGTGAAAAACCGTGACCATAGATAGGGCTATGGTCACGATTTTAAGTGGGGTGACCATAGAGGCTAGTGACCATAGATAATGCTATGGTCACAGAAAAAAACCGTGACCATAGATAAGGCTATGGTCACGGTTTTAAGGAGGGGTGACCATAGAGTCTATGGTCACGGCCAAAACCGTGACTATAGATAAGGCTATGGTCACGGTTTTAAGGAAGGGTAACCATAGAGGCTATGGTCACGGCCAAAACCGTGACCATAGATATGGCTGTGGTCACGGTTTTTATGCGTGACCATAGATTGCCCTATGGTCACGGTTAAAAACCATGGCCTAAAGTGTCAGAATTTGAAAATTGTAACCGTGACCATAAAAACCGTGACCATAAGTAAAAAAAACCATGACCATAGACCTATGGCCACGACGGAATAGGCCACGGTAAAAAACCGTGACCATAGATCCAAAACCGTGACCATAGATCTATGGTCACCCTTTTCACTAGCTATGGTCACGGTTTTTTACCGTGACCATAGGCCTTTTTTTTTTGTAGTGAGAGAAGGGTCAAACCTGGTGTTGGTGAAGCCAATGTGGATAGGGTAGCTGCTAATTTCAAAAACCAGGCCCTTGGGGCTTGTCTTAAGCCATATAGAGTTCAATTTAATTTGCAGACTTGGCCAGAGTTGGAAGATTCAAAGGCCAGAGATTGTTGTATATAAACCAACTCAGATAAATTACCATTTAAAAAGTCGTTATTTAACTATCAAATTATCCATTTGTGAGTGAGTGCCAAGTCAGAATTACTCTTGTAGTTGCAGGCTTAATGACAGGTACAAACACCTTATCAAAATCGATTCCTTCGATTTGATGGTTGTCTTTTGCAACAAGCGTTGCTTTATATTTCAAAATCCGACTATCTGGATGTCGTTTAATTGCATACACCCATCTACAACCAATGATTTTATTGGTTGGGGGTGGAACAACCAAAGTCCATGTTTGATTTTTGGAAAGAGCATGCAATTCTTCTTTTATGGTATTAGTCCAGTGTTCAAATTTTAAGGCAATAGTAACAGTTTTAGGAACATTTTCATAATAATCAATAAAAGATAAAGAATTAACAATAGCAGAATTTTTGTAAAATTAAGAAGTGGTTTGTGTAAAATTGGGTTGGGAAAGGGATAATTGAGTTTTTCGGAATTGTTCAAGCATGGTTTCATGCCCAAGAAGCAAGGTTTCTACCTCAACCAAAGACAGACTCAAGTGTATATCCAATTGAAGAAATGTACATTGCATAATCCTCATTTAGACCTTCAGTAATGGCTTCTATATGATCTTTAAGAGAGAGTGGATGATCTAATGCGGCTAAGGAATCAACAGTTGATCGAATGCGTTTGAGATAGTCAGAGACAGTCATTTTTTTGCTTTTTGACAATTTTGAGTTCTGCTTTGAGTTGTTTGATTATGACTTTTGCTGATTTAGAGAAATAATCTTGAATTTGATCCCATACCTAATATGGAAATTTGCAGTCCAACATTTTATTTCTGAATGAGATATCCATTGATTGAAGGAACCATGATATAAGAAAATGATTTTTTGTAGTCTAAGATTTGTATGTTGCTGCTTATATTCCTGCTAATCTTGTAGCATCATATTCGAATCTTTCTGGAACCTAATCCTTGAGAAGGTGATCATTGAGTTCATTACCACTAATGATGTAAAGAGCAAAATATTGTCAAGTCTTGAATGAATTTTCATCTAATTTATCAAGAAGAGATATGGTGAAAGTAGAAGGTGTAGTAGTATTGATTGAAACAATAGATCCCATGAAATCTGAACTTCTGCTTTTGATACCATAAAGAAATCAAAATAGAGATGAATGAATTGATGAATAGAGAGAGTAAAAAAAATTAAAACTAAATTGTAAATGCTTATTGTATTTATTTTTTGGTTGCCCACGGTATCCCCCAACCCGACAGGTCAAGGATTAATCCGTCGCGGATTGGAGCTCCATTTAAGGGTCTGCCGCTGGCCAATGGATTGCTGCATGCACAAGGCAGGATTCGAATCCCCGACACTTGCTTAAGCGGACGAATGAGCTGACCACTCAACCAACCCAAGTTGATTACTTATTGTATATATTAAGTGTTAACTTTACAATGGAAATATAACTGCTATATATAGCAGCTGTTATAACGGATACAAGTTAGTTATGCAACTGTAAAACAAGTAGCTTGTTTTCTTAGTTTTCTTTCTCTATTCCCTTATCACATACAATATTACAAATCTTTTACAACTCCCTGTTATGTTAACTAATTAATTTGAAGCATTATTGGGCAACACTTACCGCATATCCAAATCATGTATAAAATGCATTAGAAATTAGTAAGAGAGAAATATTTCATGAAATACAGATATACTCATACTACATATATTTATACGTCCTATATGGCTTAAGTGTCATACACTGAAAAGTACTAATTAAACATAAACATATACGAACACATCACTTCCACTTGCTTGATTGGTGTTTCATTCTTTCTATAAATTACAAAATTTATTTGTATCTCTAAAAGCTAAGGGTAACTTTTTATTCTCCTTTCTTAGCGTGTACAAATAATGACATAATAGAACTCATCACTCGGATCCTCTCTCTCTGTCAATTGTCAAAAAGTTAGTGGGCCTCCCCATATAAAAGACCATCGAAAATCCAACAAGACACCACCCAAAACCCCGTTTCTTGAGTTCTTTCATATGCCTATTGCAAATTTTCAATTATTCTGCAACTTGCATCCGATTAATCACACACACTTGACACGGACCATATTTCCGATTGAGGCTGCGTTTGATTATTGTTTTAGGACAATACGGACGGGGATATTAATTATAGAGGGGTAAAAGGCGTTTGGTGCTAGCATAGCTAAGAATATAGATATATCTGGTGAAAAATAAACTCTCCCACAAGTTAGTTAAAAATAAATCTTTTTTTCCAACACATAGATTACTTTTGTTTACAAAGATAGAACACTGAGACAGGAACACAGAGACACAAAATTATAGAAATAATGTGTCCGGAGGCACTAAATTAGTGTATTTTGTGTCCATCCTGACAAGAAGGATACGAAAATACTAACAAGGGACACAACTTATTTTTTATTTTTTCTTTCATTCTTTTTGTTAATTTTTTATACTTATATTTTTTATTATTATATTTTTCATCTCAAATTTTTTGAATGAAAAAAATGAAAATAAATTGAATTTTTCATAATTTGTTCTAATTTATCACCAAACAGAATATAAGAATACAAAATTTTGTGTTTCTGTCCATCAGTATCTTGTCCTGTCCTGTTCTCGGTGTCTTGTCGTTCTCGAAAACAACCACAGCCATATATATGTGAAGTTTGTTATGAAATAATACTTGGCTATGTGATATGATAAACAAAGCATGATGATCCAAGTAATTCATTTTCTACTAGGATATAATTATAATTTATTAATTGTTAGAATTATCTATAAATAGAAATTTGGTATAAAAAAAATAGTTGGAATTATTTTACAAAACACGTTATAAACATTCCAATGTCACACTAACGCAAACAGATACGCAAAAAAAAATCAAAACTTTGTAGAGTTAAATTTATAATTTTATATTTCAAATTCTTTTGCTTCTTACTTTTTTATCATTTGTTGATGCACTTTTAACTTGTCAATTCACAATGTTTGAATGATCGAGATCGATAAATTACAGAATGATAATGCTAACTAGCACTTCAGAACAACATCCAATCCAAAGTATAGAAATGGAAAAATAAATAGAACTATAAATTATAGTGTCTATCACCTAGTTCTTAATTTTTGTCTAATTTTTTTTTATTCACACAAAGCAACCATAAACCATTTGTAGTTACTCATTTAATTTTGACAAAAGTACCAAAAGTACCCATGAAATTTACAAACGCTGACAAAAATACTCATAAACTAAGAAAAATAACACTGTATCCATGAAAGATGGGTTCCGTATGACAAAAGTATCTAAATCATAATTTTTTGTTGACTTTTTAATAAAATTTCTAAATTACCCTACACTCAACCTCAACTCACTTTTTCAACATTTCATAACTCAATTTACACCAACTCTTGCCATAGAGTTCAAAACTACTTCTACAACAAACCAGACCAAAATCAGTGGTAGTGGTGGTGGTGGTAGAAGATCGGACCTCAACCGATTCACTCATAAGTTTATAGACTATACCCAAACCAAATTAATCAAACACCAAAAAATACTCAAAACATAAAAATTTTCAAATCCATTCATCCAATTTCAATTCACTTTAGCAAAACTAGAAATAGAAAAAGCCATCAACCATAAAAAATCAACAAATCCATTCATCAAATTTGAAATTTATTTCAGCAAAAATCAGAAGTAGAAGTAGCCATCAACTGAATCTTCTGTAAATCAATATCAGCTTTCATAAAAAATAGAAGCAGATTTAAAAAAAAATAGAACAGTATCATTTTAGTAGTAACTAAATCAATTTCTGAAAAGAAGAAAAATAAAATAAAAATGTTTTAAAAAAAGAAATATCTTTCTCTTCGCCGGCCGACTGTAACATCGTCAATGGCAGAACCTCCATCCACAGTGCCGCCTCCCTTTCTTCTCTGATTTCTCTTTACCGAATCTGCTTTCTGCATGCAAGAGTACCACGACCCCTCTCTCTTCTCAGGTGTGCGACGACGGTGTTCTCCTCGGCTGGGTCAAACACGCCACGACGACGTTCTCCTCGGCTGCAACAGGTGCGCCACGGCAGCATTCTCCTCAGGTTGGGTCACATGTGTGCGATGAAGGTGTTGTAGTCACCTTAATAGTGAGAGGGAGAAGCAGTGAGAGGGGAAGAGATTGGCGGTAATGGAGTAGGTGGGTGGCGGACGGCAATGAGAAGGTAGGAGGAGAGTTTCTGTGATTCTGTGAGGGTTTTTGAGGGATAAGTGAGGAGAGAGGAAGAAGAGAAGAGAGGGAGTGACGGTAGCATGGGGTTAGGGTGGGGTAGTTTAGGAATTTTATTAAAAAATTAGGATTTGGATATTTTTGTCGTACGGAACCCATCTTTCATGGGTACAACGTTAATTTCTTTAGTTTATGGGTACTTTTGTCAGCGTTCGTAAACTTTATGGATACTTTTGGTAGTTTTTCTTTAAATATTAACTATTTAACTTTTATAACAATTAAATATCAAACTTTTAGACACCATATATAGCCTACATGAAACAAAAAAATTCAGTGTGACTGCCATAATGCGCATTGTAATAAGTAATACGGAAATATTTGGTAACAAAAAAAAATTAGTTAAAAAACAGTCATAACTTGTTTTATTTAGCATTTATTAATTATTACGACAATTAATAAATATTAAATAAAGCAAGTTCTAATGGTTTTTTTTGTCTCTCTAGCATTAGTCTATGACAAAATGGCAACACTCCCTTTAACCACATCTTCCATTTACAAACTTGAATTATTACACATAGTATATATGATTGACTAACGCAGCCATTATACAGTTACTTGTATTGTTTATTAATGGTACTTACGCATTTGTGGACCCATTAGAAATTAACTTAATTAACCGAGTTCCCCAACTTGGAATTGATATGCACTTATGCAGAGAAAAAAGGACATAAATAAAATAATGAAAGTAGCAAGTTGCAGCTATGGATGATGAAGTGGCCCTCAAGTGGCTTTTGTGACAAAGGTGGACCTTAGTTTTGCTATCTCATCGGTTTCACAAAGTCCCTTTCAACTCCAAAAGTTAAACACAACTTGCTTCTTAGCTTTAAGTTTAATAATATTTGCTTTAGCTTTCAGTAGATGGAAAAATCTTCCTGTCATGTATATACTAACATGTGACATGTACCTGACCCGTTAATGAAGATAAAGAGCCAACAAGTGCATTCCCTTTTCATTCAACGAAAATTTTTTGTTGAGTATTGACTATGACGCACTAGATTATTTAACATTAAACAAATGAAAAGTTTTGTACGAACCATGCTTATTATTAAAGCGAACTTTAATTTTCAAGTCAAGAGAATGCCATAATGCCATTGTACATTAAATATATGGGATAGAATTAATAAATTATTATATTATCTTATAATGGATAGTATTCTGGTACTAACAATACTGATGTGACATATTCTGGTAGCATTATATATATTTTTTATTTTTAAAATATTTTAAAAATATATCTTTTTTGAAATTATAAAAATTAACATTTAATGATTAAAATTCTACTAATTATCAATCATTTTAATAAACCTAATTCTTATCTTTCGGATCCTATGTAATAAAAATAATGACTTGTGCTACATGTACACTACTTTTAGCCATTATATTTATATATGTATACAACATAAAATTTAAAAATTAAAATCAAAATTTCACTCTCAACCTCACTCTCATTCTTTACACTTGCTGAAACAACTGTTTCTCTTTCTCTTTTCCCTACTCTCACTCTCACTCTCCGACACGACACTATTCTCATTCTCACTCTCAAGGGTGATTCTCCTTCCCTCTCTCTCCGGCAGCACGATTATTCTCTTTCCCTCTCTCTCTGATGGCACAATTCTCCTACGTTCTCTTTCAGGAGGGGTTGCGATTCTCCTTCCTCTGTCTCAGGCGCGGTGCTCTCTGTCTCAAGCGTGAACTTCTTCGACTACATTTTTTCTTGTTTGATTCTGCAAGGTAAGCTTCTATTCCTTGTACTTCCATCAGCTTCTTCGATGGTATTTTTCTTGTTCGTTTTGAGCTTCTATCAGCTTCTTCGACTACATTTTCCTTCTTCGTTTTGAGCTTCTATAAATCAATTTGTGTTGTGCATAATTTGTATTCTCAAACAAAAATTTATACTAAAAATCTTTAAGTTAGAGTTTTGAATTGAAGTTTCAGTATGTTAATTTTAATAATTGATTGATAGTATAGTTGTTCTGTTTGACTTTATTGAGTAGGAGGTCAGTTCTCTTTATTTTCTTCTAGCAACATCCTCGAGCTCTTGATTATTAGTAGACTATCAATTGATTATAACTGTATTTTTGTGATATGAGTTAGAGTATGTTTGATTATTATACTGAATGAGTTTGATTATGCTCAATTTTTAAAGTATGATATTATAGCATAGTTGATATCTACAACATGTTTGATTATAACTGAATTTTTGTGATTTGAGTTGGAGTATGTTTGATTATTATACTGAATGATGAGTTTGATTATGCTTAGTTTTTAAAACATGATAATATAGCATAGTTGATATCTCCAGCATGTTTGATTATAACTGGATTTTTGTGACATGATTTTGAGTCTGTTTGATTGTAACTGAATTTTTGTGACATGATTTTGAGTTTGTTTGATTATAACTTCTTGCCTTACCCACCTTTTAATTTTGTGTTTAATAAGTTCTCATTCCTTGCTCCTCATTGTGTTTTGCTCTGCTCTATTACTCTGCCTGCAAAGATTGAAACTCTGAAAAATGAACTGAGAGAGGAAAAGAAGGGTCATGAAGCGGCTTTGGCCAAGTCCAAGGAGCAAGAGGAGCAATTACAAAGGTTAGACACTTATCCCTTTTCATATAGTGTATCATAAACATGTTCATATTCTACTTATTGCATTTGTGTTCAAGCTGGTCTAAGTCACATAATGTATTGTTTTGCTTCGCAATACTAAATTACTACACATATTTTTCAAGAATTCGATATTATTGAATCTCTCAAGTTATTTCTAATTTCTAATTCCTGTGTTAGTTACAAGTAAAAGCATAGCTGCTGATAATAAACTTAAGAACAAGCAAGTAAGGCTGTAATTCCAATTAAAGAAGTTTCCATGCTTTGATTATGAGTTGGAGTATGTTTGATTATTATACTAAATGAGTTTGATTATGCTCAGTATTGTTGAACAAGGTAGAAAGAAAGATACAAAAAATGTGAAAGAGAGATCACAGGCAAATTCAGTGTTTGATTAATTTTATTATTATTGTTAAAATGCTTTATTATCATTTTATTGATTGCTTTTTTTTTTAGCCACCTGTGGAGTTATCTTCGGAGTTGAGCATTACCTCTAACTAACCATATGGTTTTGTATCTTTGTTGAACTCAATGCAACAAAGTCACTATTTGGAAGAACAATAATTTTATTTCTTTTTGTAATAGATTTGTTATATATTGCAATAGAACTCTTGGTATTTTTTTCTTTTGTAATAGTTTTAATTTTGATTTTACATGTGGTTAGTGAATTTACACTCAACATTCTGAGTTATTATTAGTTTAGCAATATAACCCTTTTTTCATCACATTAAAGTTGCCTTATTTTAAATGTTATTTATGTATGTAGTTTCTATTCTTCTCGTGGTTGATTTGGAGCTTATTCATTTGGAATGTATAAATTACTTTGATTAAGACAGCAGTTAAAGTTTATAATGATTTTCAGAAATTTGATATCTACATATGAATTTAGTGTCATATATCCACGTGCTACCACAGGACTAATGTTTTTATTGTTTTATATCCAAAATTATTTATTTCACAATATTATAGTAAAAAAAGAATTACAAATACTAATAACTAATGTAACTAATAAATGGGGTTAATGTTGATGCTTCAATTAATTGAAAATGACTTCATTTAATTTATATATATGTACAGGAAATCATTTTAAACATTTAACTTAACTTCTTTTTTCATTAAGATTTACATTTCATCAAGATTTAGATTGTACCATGAAAAAATAATCAAATTCAGTAAACATGTATAATCAAACTCAGTAGTCATATATAATCAAACTCAGTAAACACGTATAATAATCAAACTCAGTAGTCATGTATAATCAAACTCAATAAACATATATAATCAAATTCAGTAATCAAATATAGCACTAAACCTGAGTATAATCAAACTCAGTAAACATGATAATCAAACTCAGTAGTCAAATATTGTAACACTCTACTACACAGAGTTTTACGCTTAAGTCGTAGAACAGAGGTAGTGTGGTGTTACGGACCTTTAATCAGTTGAAATATACGTATAATAGTGAAAAGAAATAATATACTAGGAGCCTTGAAAAATGGGTAAAACAAAATCGCAAAATAAAAAGCGCAACGCTCAAGAGAAAGGATTACTATCCCAACACCCCAAAATACAGAATCAAGCCCCTAACTCTTCTATAGCCTCTATGAGGAACAAAATAAACAAGATTCTTGGAGAGCAAGCTAAGTACATGAGTGATGCACCACTATTTCGTGGTACATTTTGTACTTAATTGAGTGGATTTTATCCACTAAACTCACACTTATTCATATAATTCGCATATTTTATATTTTCTTTCCTAATTCTGTGCTATGACTAAAACATGCTTCTTTGGCCTTAAAATTGTTAATTATTAATCTTCTCTCATTACCATTCGATGCCGTGATCTGTGCGTTAAGTGTTTTCAGGCTTTATAGGGCAGGAATAGCTTAGAGGATAGAAAGGAAGCTTGCAAAAATGGAAGGAACACAAGAAATAAAGGAGACAACCAGCGAGTATCGACGCGTGCGCGTTCCTGACGCGTACACGTGAATTGGAGTTTTCACGACGACGCGTGCGCGTACCTGACCCGTACGCGTGACTAGCGCAGAGGACAAGCGACGCTCACGCGTACGCGTGACATGCCTACCTGCAGAAATCATAGAATACGCTGTGGGTAATTTTGGGCTAAGTTTGGACCCAGTTTTCGGCCCAAAAATGCAGACTAAAGCTAGGGGACAAGCAGAGCCTCAACACTTAACATTCATTCACAAAATTTTAGGTTTTAGATGTAGTTTTCTAGAGAGAGAGGCTTTCTCCTCTCTCTAGGTTTTAGGATTTCTCTTAGTTTTAGGTTTATTTCTTCCTAATTCCAGGTTCAATGTTCCTTTAATTTAGTTTCTCTTCTACTCTTATTTAGTCTAGCACTTTAGTTTACTTATTTCTCTATTGATTTGTTTATTTTCTCAATTTGGTTTATGAACTCTATGTTAGATTTGATTTCTTTATTTAATGCAATTTGAGGTATTTCATATTTATGATTTTAATTTAGCTTTTTCCATTCTTAGCTTTGGTTGAGTAATTAGAGACGCTTGAGTTATCAAACTCGTTTGTTGACTGATAATTGAAATTTGCTGGTTGATTTGGATCCCGCTAAAGCTAGTCTTTCCTTAGGAGTTGACTAGGACTTGAGGAATCAAATTGATTGGTCCACTTGACTTTCCTTTATTTAGTAAGAGTTAACTAAGTGGGAGCAATGAACAATTCTCATCACAATTGATAAGGATAACTAAGATAGGACGTCCAGTTCTCATACCTTGGCAAGAGTTTTCTTAATTATAAGTTTATTTTCTTATCATTTACATTCCTTGTTCAACATTTAAAAACCCAAAAAATATACTTTTCCATAACCAACCATAAGCATACCTCCCTGCGATTCCTTGAGAGACGACCCGATGTTTGAATACTTCGGTTATTATTTTTATGGGTTTGCTTAAGTGACAAACAAGTTTTTGTATGAAAGGATTCTTTGTTGGTTTAGAAACTATACTAGCAATGAGAGTTTATTGTGAATTCTTTACTAGCAAAAATTCGTTCGTCAAAATGGCGCCGTTGCCGGAGAATTGCAAACGTGTGCCTTATTATTGGTTATTGTAAATATTTGCTTTTTGCTTATTTGTTAGTTTTTGTTAGTTTTAGGACTTTGTTGCTTAATTTTTATTAGTTTTTGCTTTTATTTTCTTTTGTTACCATGAATTCTCACCCCTTTTGCTATGAGTTTGGTTATAATCATGTTGTAGGAAGTGGAGATTACAATGAAGGCTTGCATCAAGGATGGGACAATCAAAGATGGGAGGAGCCACAAGGATCTCATCAACCCTCTTGGCAATAACCACCTCCAATGGACTATCAACAATCATTCTATGATGAATACCAAGACAATGGTTATGGTGGACCTCTCCGTGACAATCAACACCCACCACAATATACCTATGAACCCTCTCCTCAACATAGCTTTGAACCACCATACTCACAAACACCTTACCACCAAACACCCCCATATGACCCTAACCTATATCCAGCATACCAACCGCCCTATGAGCCTTATGAACCATACTTAGAACCACCCCCATTCCAACACAATTACTCCTAAGAACTACCACCTCAATATACACCATCTCCTTATCCTTATCAAGAAGAACCACTTTCCTATCATGAACCATTCTTCCCATGCGATGAACCCTTCCAACCACCCCAATCTCCAATGAATGAAACCCTTGGTGTACTTCTTCAAGGTCAAAAAAGGATGACTAAGAAGGTACTAGAATTCATGGCTGCCTTGACCGAGGTAGTAAATTGATTAGCCTCCCAACGGTTGGAAACTCAAAGAACTCCCATAGCTATATGTGGAGAATCTAATGAAGAGCGTAGCATAAAGGAGACACTAGAAACTCCAGTGGACAATGAGGAACATGACTTTGTATTGGAACAAGTGGAGGAAGCCGTAATAGTTGAAGAGGAAGAAGTGGTTGAAGACTTGGGAGACGCAGAACCTCCATGGGAAAGTCCAGTCATAGAGCCTCCTTCCAAGGTGTTTGATGTTGATGTTGAGGAGGGTGTACAACCTCCGAGGCATATCATGATTGAAGACTCTGCAGAGGTTAATCAAGAGATGGAGATTAAAGAAGAAGAAGCACAACCTCCCATGCCCTTGGTAAGTAATGAAGAAAAGATTGAATTGGAAGAAAGCTACCAAGAGGAAGAGTTTGAAATTGAAGAAGCTTGCAAAGAGGTGGAAGTTGTCAAGGAAGAGCTCAAGGGAATGGAGCTGGAAATCACCTTGCCAAAGTTGTTGGAGACCTCTCCCCCAAAGCCATCACCATCCATTCCTTCATTCAAGTGGGTAAATCTTTCATCTCTAAGCTTAATTAGCCCACTTGAATATACTTTGCTTGAGACGGATGGGCAACTTAGAGCTCTTTGTGGCTATAAGAATAAGATGGAGATGGTTAGTGGTAGGAGTTGTCATGCAAGGTTCAATATGGTTGCATGCTCCAAATTGAAGTACAAGGGTTGGTATAATTCTCAATTGAATGGGTCTAGAAAGTTGTTTGGATGTCTCAGTGAGAATTCCGATTGCTCACCACCCAAGTCGAAAAATGATGATCAACAAAAATACGGGTGCAAAAGCAAGGTTTGGGACCCCGGAATTCATTCTAGCAATCAATACTCTTGGGGTCTTGTCACTTGCTTTAACTTGATTGAAGGCTTTATGCAACTAGTGTGGGATCCCGGAGGCTATTGGAATTACAAACACTGGTGGAGATTCCTGGATGAGTTTAAGCACAAGCCACCATGACAAGGGGCTCACCAAATGTCCAACTTAAGGACTTTAACTAAAAGTGCTAGGTGGGAGACAACCCACTACCATGGTATGATCTTTTATTTATATTCTTAGTTTTATTCTATTTTATTTTTATTAGTGTTCATTCATAATTTCTGCATATTCATCTGCATGCTGCATTTTGCATAAAAAAAGGGGGGCAACCCACGCGTGTGCGTAGGCCACGCGTGGGCGTCGATGCCAAATTTTGCTATCCCATCCAACGAACAGAAAGTTGTGATGGGATCGTGCGACTGGTGTGCTCTGTGCACAATTCGACCCACGTGTACTCATCTAGGACGCGTGCGCATCAGTTGCAACTTGGGAAAACCATGTGTACGCGTCAAGTACGGGCACGCGTAGATATGGCAATCGGCGTAAATAGCGTGATGAACAGAGAGTTGTGATGGCCTGGCATTGTAACTATGCTAGAGGCACAAAATCATTCCATGCGTACACGTCCCTGACATGTGCGCATCATTTCGCTTTCAGACCACCCACGCGTACGCGTGGGCGATGCTTACGCGTCGAATGGCCAACTCAGTTTTCACGCGTACGCGTGATGTACGCGTGTGTGTCACACCCTGTTTTTAAATTCTTACTTCTTTCTTCTCTCCTTTCTCCCTCTTCCCTCCTCTTTTCTTACCTTCTTCTTCTTCATTTCTTCAACTTCTCATCCCTATTCTTTTCCATTCTATTTTACTTAATTTATTTGCATACTTTCATTCATTGCATTTCAATTTTGTGCATTTTTTTTATCTTTCCATTGGTGTTAAATTCTCTTATTCAACTGTTACATCTTTTTTTTTTGAATTATTCTGGTGCTCCATGACTTGTTTTATTCTGATTGGGTATTATTATTCGTAAGTCAATACTATTCTTTTATGATACTTGCATTCCATTTGCATTGATATGCACTTATACTATCTTGCATTACCCACACCCTCTCCCCCATTGTTGCAATTTTTGCACTATTGATATGCCATTTGCTTCTACTATTTTCTCACTTGCATGTTGTAGCTACCATGTAATTGAGACCCTCATTATTTGGCATTAAACCACCTATACTTTATTTATTTTATTATCTTTATTTCTGGGTTACTTTTCTTGGATTCTGACCTCCCTGCACTCGAAGTAGATTTTCTGGAGCTACAGAAGCCCAATTGGAGCGCTCTCAATTGCATTGGAAAGTAGACATCCTGGGCTTTCCAGCAATATATAATAATCCATACTTTTTCTGAGATTTGATGGCCCAAAGTGGCATTCAAAGTCAGCCTAAAATATCTTGGCGTAAAACGCCCAAACTGGCACCAGAATTGGAGTTAAACGCCCAAACTGGCACCAAAGCTGGCGTTTAACTCCAGAAACAGCCTAAGCATGAAAAAGCTTCAATGCTCAGCCCAAGCACACACCAAGTGAGCCCCAAAAGTAGATTTCTGCACTATCTGCACTTAATTACTCATTTTCTGTAAACCCTAGTTACTAATTTAGTATAAAAACTACTTTTAGAGAATTATTTTAGAGTTTTTTGATCAATCAAATACTATCATCTATTGTACACGTTTGGAGGCTGGCCTCACGGCCATGCCTAGACCTTTCACTTATGTATTTTCTACGGTGGAGTTTCTACACCCCACAGATTAATATAAGTACTATTATTTTTCTATTCAATTCACGCGTACTTCTTCTCTAAGATATTCACTCGCACTTCAACCTGATGAATGTGATGACCCGTGACACTCATCATCATTCTCCCTTATGAACGCGTGCCTGACAACCACTTCCGTTCTATCTGCAATAGCTTGAGTGTATATCTCTTGGCCTCCTGGTTCACGACGCATGGTTGCCTCTCACTACAAGAAAAATACCCATTCAGCCACACTTTTTTTAAGCTACATAATAGAATAGGCTACGCTTTTCTCCGTGTTGCCTTTTTATAAGAGAAAAGGATACACAATTGCAGCATCATTTAAAAAGTGTAGCCTTAGGTATTATAGAAATCACTTATAAAGCATAGCCGTAGGTTAATATCTATAGGTTCACTTTTCATATCAAAGAGGACGCTTTTAGAGGGTAGCCTATTTGTTAAATTTTAGGTGCATTTTAAAAGCGATGCCTAATGTATCTAGAGTAAAAAATTTGACACTTAGTAAAAATTTTTCCTCTTTTTCCTGAAAGCAAACTCATCACACTTCCGCAGACGCGTCATTCAGGCGGACGCGTCACTCGGCGTTTCGCTTTGCCACGCGGGTGTGTCGTTCACGCTTCCGCGTCACTTGTGTAGTTTCCAATTCGCGCGGCCGCGTCATTTATGCGGCCGCATCATTGTAATTTCCTCTCTTCCGCGCGGTCGCGTCATCCATGCGGCCGCGTCGCTTCTCGCTGGTCATCTCCTCAATTTCTCATGTTCCTTCCATTTTTGCATGCTTCCTTTCCAATCTCTAACTCATTCATGCCCTATAAATCCTGAAACACTTAACACACAGATTACGGCATCGAATGGAATAAAAGAGAAATAAAATACATAATTAAAAGTCTCTAGAAAGCAAGTTTTCAATCATGCAATAATTTTAGGAAGGAATTATAAACGCATGCTTATTTAATGAATAAGTGGATAAAGATCATGATAAAACCACATAATTAAACACAATATAAACCATAAAATAGTGGTTTATCAACCTCCCCACACTTAAACATTAGCATGTCCTCATGCTTAGTTGAAGGAGATAAAATGAATGAGTAAGAACATGTAAAACCTGTGCAATGCAATGCAGCCTATATATGTGAATGCAACTATATGATTCTTGTCCACTTGATCAAAAGTAAGTAAGCTCTTCAAAACAATTACAAATCAAATTCCACTAACTCAATTCTTATACAGTAAGAACAGATAAAAATGCAAGAAGATAGCTCATGAAAGCAGGGAACATAGAAATTCAAGCATGGAACCCTCACTGATGATGTATGTACACTCTAGTCTCTCTAGTGTATGGGTCATCACTCTATCCTTCTCTAATCATGCTCTCTAATTTTTGTTCTTCTCCTAACCAATCAACAACATTTAATATACCAATGCAAACATCATGAGGTCTTTTCAAGGTTGTAATGGGACCAAGGTAAGGGTAAGGATACATATATGGCTAAGTACGCTTATAAATTGAATCTTTAATTAACCCAAGCTTTAACATAACCTATATATATTCTATGTAACTTTAGAATTCATACCTAGCTACCCAGAAATCTCTTTCACTTCCATACTCATGTATCAACTTTTTATTTTGATTTTATCATACATGCATTGATCTTTGAATGCTTGACTTAGCATTGGGGTGATTTTGTCCCCTTATTTATTTGTGGAATATTTTTGGATTTTTTTTATAAACATAGAAACATAAAAATAACATAGCTTATCAATGCACATAGAGTTTTAATTCTTATGGTTTCACATGAGTAGGTATCCAAATTTCCATAATATTATCATGACTCATTCCCTTATTATCTTTTGTTCCTACAATTTCCCATACTTAAATAACACACACAATTCTATCTTAAGCTAACCAAAGATTCAATTTGGGATATATAATTGTTTTTTTCGCTTAAGGCTAGTAATGTGGTAAAATATAGAACAAATGGGATTTAAAGGATCAAAGTGGCTAACAAAGGTGATTGAAAGGGTAGGCTTTATTTGGATAAGTGAGCTAAACAAATAATGGCCTCAATCATATGCAAACATATAAATATAATAAACATTGGACATATAGGATGAAACAAAATATAGATTACAATCATAGAGAAGTAAACACACAAGAATAAAATGATTATGGTTAAATAATGTAACCATTCATAAAGGCTCAAATCTCACAGGTTGTGTGTTCTTTAGCTCAAAAATCATGTTCCAAATACAACTTCAAGCAAATTTAACATAAAAGTTTTAATTAAAATTAGTGAAATTTTGTTCCAAAGATAGGGTCTTAGAAGAAACTTATTGTCTTTTTAATCAAGCAGAACATGCATGCAACTAATCTATTACTATGCAATTTATCCTATTCTACAAAAGAAAAATCTAACTAAATATCCTAATTTATTGGTGCTAGGGAAGAGAAATTACCTCCGGAAGTCAGGTACTGACCGACCTCCCCACACTTAAGGCTTTGCACCGTCCTCGGTGTCATCTGTCAAGAACAAAGGTGGGCTGGTAGCAGTATCTCCACAGTTGGGACCATCATGGCTCCCTGTGCTGGTAAAAGAAGTGGAGTCCGGGGTGTCTGAGTCCTTGAATTTTCCCAAGAGTAGCTCCTTGAGGTATGTGAATCGGCGCTTGTTACGGCGCTCTCTCATCTTAGCTTTCTGTTCATGCCGATCCAACTTTTCAAGTATCTGATGGAGCAATTGGGCTGTTGTAGGTGCTTGTGGTGTTGAAGAAGGAATATCTTCAACTGGTTCAGTAGGCTGGCTAATAGTGGCTGCTGGAAGTCGAAGGTACTTCCTGTTGGGGACATACTGATCATTCCATGAAAGCATGGCTTTGGTGTCCCCAGCTCTGTAGGAGACTCCGGCTGCTGAGACAAGATCTGAGACCAAGGCGAAAAAAGGTAAGTTGCCCACGATTTGTACGTGTCCCATGGCATTCTGGATATGTCTTGGTAGATTCAGAGGTTGGTCTGTAAGGATGCACCATAGTAGAACGGCCATGTCCGCAGTGAAGGAGGACTCGTGAGTGCTCGGAAAGACGTAATGGGACATAATCTGTGCCCATACGCGAGCCTCCAAGGTAAGTGCTGAAGCCGAAATTCCCTTAAGGCGGGTACGATGGTATCCGTAGATCCATCTGCTGCCAGGTAGTGCGATAACTCTGAGAACAGCGTCCCAGTCAAATTGGTATAGCTGGCGCTTGAGTGCGGCTTCTTGAAAGGCGTCCAATCCTTCTGGAACAGGGGGAAGACCTAGAGCTTTTTGAATGGCTTCTTCAGTAATGGGGACTTGCTTTTGACGGACATAGACAGAATGCAGGGTTGGCAGGTGGAAGTTGGAGTAGAACTCGACTACCTAAGAAAGATTGACCTGCCTTGGCTGTCTCTGTAGGAAACCCCATTGTCTTCGGGCAATTTGCGGCTCAACAAAGGTAGCAATATTGGGTGGGAGGAGAAGAAGGTATTCGTTGTTGTAACTCCTTTCAGCTAGGATGGGGAACATCTGCTCACAGTAGCGATTGGGAAATCGCGCAGTGTCCTTTGCTGGGAAGGCTTTTTCTTTATCATCAACCTTTATGATCCTCTTAATCTTCTTTGTTGAGGGCTTTACCACAGTTGAAGAGGGTTCTGCCACTAATGCTATTTTTGTACCTCTTCTTGCTGGTTGTTTGGGGGTAGCTTTTTCCTTTCCTTTCTTGGTGGCCATCCTGAAAAAGGGAAGAGAAAGTAAATTAAATTTAAAGGGGTGAAGCAAGGAAGAGGGTGATGTAAGTGATAATCAATGCACAATAAAGAAGAATGACGTTAACACATGGTCCGGACTACATGTGAAAAGTTCATCAATGGGAATATAGCAAGTGCATGTAGGACAATGAAATGCAAGAGGTTTATTGGCATGCAGGCAAAAGCATGAGTAGCATAGATCAAGCATTCAATGTCCAATTTAAATGTGTTATCACTCGTAACTAACCATCACGTTTGTATTGACAATTAAATTCAATGAATAAAATAGTAAAGAAAATTTGTGAAAAGCAAGCATTGAATAGGAGAGTAGAAAAATGTAAAGAAGTTCATAATGTCATATGGGCTTTTTCACAAACACATAGCATGCGTGTAGAAGAAGTTCTTGAAAATAAGAATTTGAACATGCAAGTAATCCCTTAAAAAGCAATATATAATTGTCAAACAAATTTACAACAATCCACAAGCATATAATAATAATGACTCACATAAATTGATAACACCAAGTAAAAAGGGAAAAGAAAGAAAAAGAAAATATGAATAATGAAAGTAAGAAGAAAAGAAAAGAAGATGACATATAAAAAATAAGAAGAATAATAGAAAAGTAAGGAGGGAGGGAGAAAGAAAAACCTTG
Organism: Arachis ipaensis; assembly: GCF_000816755.2. Lineage (NCBI taxonomy): Eukaryota > Viridiplantae > Streptophyta > Magnoliopsida > Fabales > Fabaceae > Arachis > Arachis ipaensis. The sequence continues at coordinate 19,996,027 of NC_029793.2, forward strand.
GTAATGGGGGTGAGAGAGAGTAAAAAGTGAGAAAGAAGGAAGAAGGGAGGAAGGGAGGGAGAAGAAATAAGGATGGAAAAGAGAAAATAGGATTTGGGGAGAAAAAGATAAGATAGTTGGCAACTTAGGGGGGGCTGTGCGGCGCAAGCGACGCGGTCGCGTGGGGCACGCGGTCGCGCGACTTGCGTTGAATTGGATTGACGCGGTCGCGTCGATCACGCGGTCGCGTGACCCGTCTTAGGCTAATGGCGCGAGGGTAGCCTCGCACTTGCACAACTCTCTGTTCAAAATCATATTAGTGCCAAATTTTAAGTGACGCGATCGCGTGGGGCATACGATCGCGTGAGTGGGCTTTAGAATGATATGACGCGGTCGCGTGGGTCACGCGGCCGCGTGGGAAGGATTATGCGTTCAGCACCAATCCAGCACCACTCTCGCACAACTTTCGGTCGTGCACCACTTTGACGTCGAAATCCTGGTCACGCGGCCGCGTGGGGCACGCGGTCGCGTGGGAGGCCATTATTCCCATATGACGCGGTCGCGTCAGCGACGCGGTCGCGTGGGACGGTTTGTGCCATTGGCACGCCTCCAGCCACGCTCTCGCGTGACTCTCTGTTCAATTTATTATTCTCTCCCACACCTACGACGCGGACGCGTCAATGAGGCGGTCGCATCGCGTGAATTTTTTTTATATATAAATCAACCACTAAACTAAAATTGCTCAATCCTTCAATCCCTGTGGGATCGACCTCACTCCCGTGAGTTATTATTACTTGATGCGACCCGGTGCACTTGCCGGTTAGATCTGGGTGTTTTGGAGAAATTCGTTTTTCCGCAAAAATATCCCATCAAGTTTTTGGCGCCGTTGCCGGGGATTGAATTAGATTGACAATGATTAAGTGAGGTGGTGATCTAGATCTAGCATTTTTATTTTCTGTTCCTTTAATTTTCAATTAACCCACTAACTGTTTGAATTTTTGCTTAAGCTAACTAAAAACTTCATTCTAGCAATATATTGAAGTGTCACTGGTTTGTGTGATTCTTATGTTTTGCTTGTATGTCAGATACAAGAAGAGAGATCCCTACCTTTCATGAAACTGACGAAAGAATCCTCCGAAGGCTAAGAAGGGAAGCAAGAGAAAAAAATGTTGCTGGAGAGGAAGAATCAGATGAAGAATATCATGAATTGGAGGAACACTCAACAAATCCAACAAATCCACCAGTAAGAATGGCCAACAACAATGGTCAACCCCAGAGGAGAGTCTTGGCTTCATATACACTTGCTAATCCAAGGCATTGTGGGAGTAGCATTCTTACCCCAAATGTCGATGCAAATAACTTTGAATTGAAGCCCCAACTCATCACCTTGGTGCAGAACAATTGTTCCTATGGAGGAGGCCCCTTGGAAGTTCCAAACCAGCACCTATCCACCTTCTTGAGGATATGTAACACAGTGAAGACCAATGGCGTACATCCTGACAGTTACAAATTATTATTGTTTTCATTTTCTCTCAGAGACAAGGCCACTCAATGGTTGGAATCCTTTCCAAGAGACAGCATCAACAATTGGGATGATTTGGTAACCAAGTTCCTTGCCAAATTTTACCCACCTCAAAGGATCATAAGGTTGAAGACTGAGGTACAAACATTTACACAAATGGAGGCTGAACTCATCCATGAGGCATGGGAGAGATACAAGGCTCTAATCAGGAAATGTCCTCCTGAAATGTTCACTGAGTGGGATAAGCTGCAGAATTTCTATGAGGGCTTAACATTGAAATCCCAGGAAGCTTTGGATCATTCAGCTGGAGGTTCTTTGCAACTCATGAAAACTGCAGAGGAAGCTCAAAATCTCATTGATATGGTGGCTAACAACCAATATTTCTTTGCTCATCAAAGAAACCGCCAACCATCCCAAAGGAGAGGAGTAATGGAGCTAGAAGGGGTTGACACCCTCCTAGCTCAAAACAAGATAATGCATCAGCAGATTCAAGAACAATTCGAGAAGATGGCTAAAAAGATTGATAGTTTACAAGTTGCAGCAGTGAATACAAGCCAACCATCAACCACATGGGGACAAAATGAAGAAAACCAAGAAAATCAGCAGCAGGAACAACCTCAATATGTGCACAATCAAGGTTCAGGCCAAAATGAGGTTTATGGTGACACCTACAATCCATCCTGGAAGAACCATCCAAATCTCAGATGGGGAGATAACCACACCCACAGCCAGCAACCGTGGCAGAAAAACTCAAACCAAAACAACTCAAGAAACACAACTCACTCAAACCACGACCAGCAAAACACTAATAATAATCAATACAAGAAACCACAAAATACATATCACCCACCCCACCACAATCCACAAACTCATCAAAATAGCATTTCCGCACCAACATCTAACCTCTCCAATCCAAAGGACAAAGGAAAAGCTACAAAGTGGGAGGAGTGCAAAGCAATCATAGTGGGAAGTGAAAAGACTAGGGAGAAGGAAGCCATCAATCAAGAAGAACACAATAGAGAAGTTCCACAAGAAGAGACAGAAGAGAGAAGTGAAGAGGAGAGAAAGACCAAGAATGCAAAAAGCTCAAAGAAAGATGAGGACATCCTTGAAACACAGCTACAAGAGAAGAAGGAAGGGGTGAAGCCAGATATCCCCAAACTTTCGTACCCTCAGAGGTTCAAAAAAGAAAACGAGGATAAGCAATACTTAAAATTCCTGGATATATTCAAGACTCTCAGCATCAATATTCCTTTCTTAGAAGTACTTGAACAGATGCCATTATATGCCAAATTTATGAAAGAAGTACTCACAAAGAAAAGATCCCTGAAGGAAGGACAGATTGTTGAGATGACAAAGGAATGTAGTGCTATCCTCCAAAGAGAGTTGCCAGAGAAGAAAGATGATCCTGGGAGTTTTTATATACCTTGCACCATAGGAGACATAACAATTGAAAAGTCATTCTGTGACCTTGGTGCAAGCATAAACTTGATGCCTTTGTCTCTAATGAGGAAACTTCGAATTTGTGAGCTGAAATCCACACGAATACTCCTTCAAATGGCTGACAAATCCATCTAGCAAGCAGTTGGAGTTGTAGAGAATGTACTGGTAAAAGTGGGAAAATTCCTTCTCCCAGCTGATTTTGTCATTCTGGATATGGAGGAGGACCCTAACACCCCCATCATCCTCGGGAGGCCTTTTCTTGCTACGGGCAGAGCACTGATAGATGTTGAAAAAGGAGAATTGTTGTTAAGAGTGCATGATGAGCACCTAGCATTCCATGTTTTTAAAACCCCACATGAGCCCACTCAAAAAGAAGATTGTATGGAGGATGAGGCTAAGGATCAAAGCTTAAAGGAGGCATTCAATGAGTTAACTCCAAGACTTCTACATCCATGCTTGAAAGAAGTAGAGATGGTGCAACAGACCAAAGAAATCAAGGAGAAACTAGATCCAAAACCCCCAGATGAGAACCTCAACACTCCAGATAAAGAACCACCAAGGCATGAATCATCTCCTAAGAAAGAAGAGAAGAAAAAGAGGCCAAAAGGGTGGAAAAATAAGAAAATCCCCACTGAAGACTTTTCACCAGGGGATAAAGTAGTGTTAAACACTCAACCAATGAAGGTGTCCTCACAATCATCTAAATGCTATACTGTGAACCGGATCCTTTCACTTGAACACCTAGAGATCATCAAAGAGGAGACCGGAAGAAAGTTCACAGTAAGAGGAGAAAAGTTAAGGCACTATGATTTTCAGCCCCCATGATCAAAGAATGAAGGATGTCAAGCTAGTGACATTAAAAGAG
>NC_029793.2:19999870-20003030 GCF_000816755.2 Arachis ipaensis
TGTTCGAGCTCTAAACCATGTTCCAGTATAATATTTCTTCAAACAAGTGTAACATTAAATTTTATTCAAATTAGTGAAATGCTCTAAAAAGGTTTCTTTGAAAAAGAAAATATTACTTCAACCAAGTGGTAAAATATGCAAAAAATCAAACAAATATGCAATTAAATATACAAATGCAGCAATTAACAAAGAAAATATTAGTGTTGAAAAGAAGGTAACTAACCCCTGGAAGTCGGTATCGACCTCCTGATGACAAGTCATCTTAGCCTAGTTTCACTAGTCTTTTTCTTTTGTTTTCACTTGAATTGTGTACTTTCTTGAGCTACAAGTAAGCTAATTTGGGTAAATTTTCATGCTTCCTTTGATTGAATCAACCATGTATGAATTCATGCTATTTCATGGGGTTTTATGCTATAATTATCACATATTATGATAAAATGAATATCTCATGATTCTAAGCATAGCTTTGATGTGTTTGGTTGATTAATGATAGGTGAAGAAAGCTTGAAGAAAGGTTGAAGCAAGAAAGAATGGCTAGGAGTAAAGAGAGGACAATGGAATAAGTGAAAATGAACCAGGAAGCAAAAAGCTGGACCAAAAGTTAGCCTCAAACTTTTGCACAAACTTTTGGGTGAAAAGTTAGCCCCAACGTTAGCCCCTAACTTTTGGGCTAACGTTGGCACATGAAAGTTACTCCCTGGGCACCAAAAGTTTGCGCCAACGTTAGCCCCTAACTTTGTGGCTAACGTTGGCATGAGAAAAACACCCCCTGGCCACCAAAAGTTTGCGCCAACGTTAGCCTCTAACTTTTGGGCTAACATTGGCACATGAATAATACAAAGGGGGAGCAAAAGTTTGCGCCAACGTTAGCCTCTAACTTTTGGGCTAACGTTGGCGCCATAAGTACACATAAGGAGGCCAACGTTGGAGCAAAAGTTAGACCCCTAACTTTTGCCCCAACGTGGATAGCAGCAAAGCATGGAGGCTGATAGTAAAAGTTAGAGTAAAAGTTAGCCTCAAACTTTTACTCAAACTTTTACTCAAACTTTTGCAAAACTCCAACCCGGTTCAATTGGTTCACTTTGGTTCCTCTCCAAACTCCAAGAGTAATCAACCAAGGCCTCTCTCAACCCAATTCCACCAAGAGCAAAGGCCCAACTCAAGGCTTGAAGATCTTTTGAAGAAAGTGTATAAATAGGATAGAATTCAAGTTTTTAAGGGAGCTTCCCTTTTAGTTTTTCAGAATAGCTTTCTTTTGAGTTTTGCTTAGAGCTCACTTTTATTTTTCTTAGCATTGTTGTTTAATTGAAGAGAATTTGGGAGGAGAATTGATCTCTCTTCTTCCTTGTTCTTGCCCAGCACTCTTTACTTTTCTTGTCTTGGATTTTGGGTGGAGAATTGAAGAAATTCTGTTTCAATCTCACCTTGGGATCTTGTTTAATTTTCTGCTTAATTTAATTTCAGTTTTGGTTACTTGCTTCTTCATCTACTTTCTTTGCAATTTACAATCTCTTTTGCATTTGTTCTTGTTGGATCTGGGAAGGCACTGAGATCTAGACTTGGTTTTCTAGTCTCTTGGGTCCTGAGATCTGAATTCCAATTTTACATCCTCTGTTTACTACTTTTCATGCTCATTTACTTTTCTGTTTAGATCCGATTCAATCCAAGTCTTCTTCTATTTCTCTGCTTGTTGCAATTTTACATTTCCGTGTTTAATTTCTGCAAATCCAACTCCCCATTCCCTTTACAATTCAAGTCATTTACATTTCTTGCACTTTAAGATTTTGCAATTTACATTTCTTGCATTCTAAGTTTCTGCCATTTAATTTCTTGTTCTTTAAGATTCAGCACTTTAATTCCTGTTCTCTTTAATTTCATGCCAATTACCCATTCCCTTTACTTTCTATGCAATTTAAATTCTGCAAATCACAAATCTCTCAACCAAATCTTGATTCGCTTGACTAAATCAACCACTAAACTAAAATAATTTTACTTTCCCTTGTTTAATTTCTGCAAATCCAATTCCCAATACCCTTTACAATTCAAGCCATTTACATTTCTTGCACTTTAAGATTCTGCAATTTACATTTCTTGCGTTCTAAGTTTCTGCCATTTAATTTCTTGTTCTTTAAGATTCAGCACTTTAAATTTCAGTTCTCTTTAATTTCATGCAATTTACCCATTCCCTTTACTTTCCATGCAATTTAATTTCTGCAAATCACAATTCACTCAACCAAATCTTGATTCGCTTGACTAAATCAACCACTAAACTAAAATTGCTCAATCCTTCAATTCCTGTGGGATCGACCTCACTCCCGTGAGTTATTATTACTTGATGCGACCCGGTGCACTTGCCGGTTAGATCTGGGTGTTTTGGAGAAATTCGTTTTTCCGCAAAAATATCCCATCACCTCCCCACACTTAAAAATTGCACCGTCCTCGGTGCATGCTGAGATATGCAGTTGAACGGGTTGTTCCAACTGATGCTTTTCTTCAAGGAATGTGCAGATGGACTTGTTTATCTCCCATTTTAGAAGTGTCTCTCTTTTTCCGTCTTTGGTGGCCAGCCTGAAAGAAGAGAAAAAGAAGAAAAGTAACCCAAAAGATAGAAAATAAATAAAATATGGGTGTTAATGCCAAATGATAAGGGTCTCATTTACATGGAAGCTTCAACATGTACGTGAGAAAACAATAGAAGCCATGGCATACCAGTGGTGCAAAATTTGCAACAATGGGGAAGAGAGTTGGTAATGAAAGACAATGTAAGTTCATGTCAATGCAAAAGGAATATCAGTAATATAAAAATTAGCATTGATTTAAATAATATTACCCAATCAGAATAAAACAAGTCATGAAGCACCAAAATAATACCAGAAAAGATATAACAGTTGAATAAGAACATTTGAACACCAATGGTAAAATAATAAATTTAGAAAAGAAAATAAAAATATGCAATGAATGAAAGTATGCAAATAAATTAAGTAAAATAGAATGAAGGTGAAAAGGAATGAGAAGTGAAAGAAATAAAGTAAGAAGAAAAGAAGAAAAGATAGAAGAAATTAGGATTAGAAAAGAAAAGATAAGATAATTGGCGCTGATTTGGATGAGTTGTGCGGCGCAAGCGACGCGGACGCGTGAGTGACGCGGTCGCGTGGTGCGC
>NC_029793.2:20003534-20005220 GCF_000816755.2 Arachis ipaensis
GAACAGTAATACCCAGAAGTAAAGATAAGAAAATAAATGAAGTATGGGTGGGTTAATGCCAAATGATAAGGGTCTCATTTACATGGAAGCTTCAACATGTACGTGAGAAAACAATAGAAGCCATGGCATACCAGTGGTGCAAAATTTGCAACAATGGGGAAGAGAGTTGGTAATGAAAGACAATGTAAGTTCATGTCAATGCAAAAGGAATATCAGTAATATAAAAATTAGCATTGATTTAAATAATATTACCCAATCAGAATAAAACAAGTCATGAAGCACCAAAATAATACCAGAAAAGATATAACAGTTGAATAAGAACATTTGAACACCAATGGTAAAATAATAAATTTAGAAAAGAAAATAAAAATATGCAATGAATGAAAGTATGCAAATAAATTAAGTAAAATAGAATGAAGGTGAAAAGGAATGAGAAGTGAAAGAAATAAAGTAAGAAGAAAAGAAGAAAAGATAGAAGAAATTAGGATTAGAAAAGAAAAGATAAGATAATTGGCGCTGATTTGGATGAGTTGTGCGGCGCAAGCGACGCGGACGCGTGAGTGACGCGGTCGCGTGGTGCGCGATAAGGTCAGGTGACGCGGACGCGTGAGTCACGCGATCGCATGGCCTGATTTGTGCGATTGGCGCGAGTGCAGCCTCATGTTCGCACAACTCTCTGTTTAAATGCATATTGCCAAAAATCTGAGTGACGCGATCGCGTGGATCATGCGATCGCGTGAGTGGCCAATATTGGGATATGACGCGGTCGCGTCGGTCACGCGGTCGCATCGTAGGGTTTGTGCGTTTAGCACCAGTCCATCACCACTCCAGCACAACTTTCGGTCAAGCACCCTTTTCACGTCGATATTCAGGTCACGCGGCCGCGTGGGTGACGCAGTCGCGTGGGAGGCCAATGTTCCCACCTGACGCGGACGCGTCAGCGACGCTGCCACGTCGCGTGCGTGCTTTTTTTTTATGCATGAAAAATGCAGAATGCAATGCTAATATGAATGTTATGCAAAACTCCAGGTTCAATATAATAAAATAAAATAAAACTCGAAAACAAATAAAACTAAATAAAATTGAAAAAGGAACGATCATACCATGGTGGGTTGTCTCCCACCTAGCACTTTTAGTTAAAGTCCTTAAGTTGGACATTTGGGGAGTCCTTTGTTATGGTGGCTTGCGCTTGAACTCATCCAGGAATCTCCACCAATGTTTGTACTTCCAGTAACCTTCGGGATCCCAAATCTTGTTTCTACACCCGTTTTCAAGTTGATTATCATGATTCTATCCGGGTGGTTCAGCCTTAGAATTCTCACTGAAGCGTCCAAACAACTTCCCAGACCCATTCAGTTGAGCTCTACACCAACCTTTACATTTAAACTTTAAGTTTTCCACCATATTGAATCTTGCATGACGACTCCTACCACTAACCATCTTCCTCTTATGCTTAATGCCACAAAGAGCTCTAAGTTGACCATCCGTCTCTAATAATCCATATTCAAATGGAATTAGAAAGTTAAGGGATATGAATTTTACCCACTTGAATGTTGTGAAGGATGATGGCAACTTAGGGGGAGGGGTCTCCAATAACTTCGGCAAGGTGATTTCCAGCTCCACTCCCTTGTACTCTTCTTTGACAACTTCCACCTCTTTGCAAGCTTCTTCAATTTTAACCTCTTT
>NC_029793.2:20005269-20037073 GCF_000816755.2 Arachis ipaensis
GGGTTAGGGTCATATGGAGGTAAATGGTGTAAAGGGGCTTGTGAGTTTGGTGGTTCAAAGGTATGTTGGGGAGGTGGTTCATAAGCACAGGGTGGGGCTTGTTGGTAATTACAAGGGGGTCCACCATATCTATCAACTTGGTATGCATTGTAGAGTGGTCCTTGCCCATGATATCTTGGAGGGTGTGGTTGCCTAAAGGATTGATCAGATCCTCTTGGCTCCATCCATCTTTGATTACTTAGACCTTGATGCATATTCCTGTTATAGCTTCCACTCCTTTCAACAGATTTAGAACCAAACTCAAAGCGAGAGGGGTGAGAATTCATGGTAGCTAATAAAAATTAAAAATGAAAATAAAAACGAATTTAAATTAAAAGGTTATTTAAATTTTGAATTTGAAAATTAAATTTTGAAATTTGATTTTTTGAAATAAGATAAGATAAGATTTTTGAAAAAGATATGATTTTTGAAAAAGATTTGAATTTTGAAATTTGAAATTTGAAATTTGAGTTTTAAATTTTTAAATATGAATTTTGAAAATCGAAATTTGAAATTTGAAATTTGAGTTTTAAATTTTGAATTTTTGAATTTAATGAGGAAAGAGAAAAACAATAAAATGACACCAAACTGAAAATTTTTAGATCAAAACGAAGAAAACAACTAAGAACAACTTGAAGGTCAAGATGAACACGAAGAACAACTTGAAGATCAAGATGAACACCAAGAAAAAAAAAATTTTGAAAAATTTTTAATAACTAAATAAAAATCAATAACCTCTTAATTTACGAAAAAGCAAAAATAAAAACAAATAAACAGGAAAAAAGCAAATATTTACAATAACCAATAATAAGGCACACGTTTGCAATTCCCCGGCAACGGCGCCATTTATTGATGCAAGCGGCAATTGGCAAGTTAAGAATGATCATAAAATATGCGTTGCAAGTATAGTTTTCAACCAACCAGAAATCCGCTTATCAATTTAGAAGGATGTCACAGAAATTAAAATTAAAATACTGGAAGTATGGATCCCAGGTCGTCTCCCAACGAGTTGCAGAAAAGTGTGCTATTTTATTAATCAGATGTTTTCAAAAAGGTTTGAGTTGAATGGCATAAAATTAAATTAGAGAATTTATATAAATTTAAATAAAAGCCTTGACTGGGAGTTGATTAGCTGGAAGCTCTATTCTTGTTGAAGTACTCTCAAGATTAATTGACAATTGAGGGTTATTATGTTTAGTTGTTCCTCACTAAGTAAGGGAAAGTCAAACAAATTGCAATGTTGTTTCTATCCACAAGTTCCAATCTGCTCTTCAGAGGATTGGTGTTAGTGACTAGAGAGCAATCCAACAATAAACCCAATTGCAATCTTTCTCTTGAGCATCCCAACTCAAGGGTTCCTTTCAATCAACTCCCCATCAAGTTAGGGAGCTACTCGCTCATTGTAAACATAACATAAGAAAGGGAATTAAAGAAAGACATGATAAATAATGATCAAAAGATTAATTGAAAATAAAAGTAATTCTTGTATTAATAAATGCTAAAATAATCCAATAGTAAAATTAAGTAAATTAAGGAACATGGAAGAGTAAGAGACAAGTAAAGAGAATGAACTAGAATATCGAAGTCTCGATGAGGCAATAATTCTTCTCAATATCCCAATGCAAAAACAATGAAAGATAACGAATCCTAAAAACTATGAATGTGTAGAGAGAAAAACCTAGAGGAGAGAAAAACTAGATCTAAAAACTAAAACTCTACGGAATGAATGTTGTTGTTGGTTTCTGCATGTTCTCTGGCTCTAGTCTGCTTTTCTGGGCCGAAAACTGGGTCAAAATAAGGCCCGAAATCGCCCCCAGCAATTCTACAGATTATGCAGATCGCGCATGTCACGCGGACGCGTAATTCAGGCGGACGCGTCACTCGGCGTTTCGCTTTGCCACGCGGGTGCGTCGTTCACGCTTCCGCGTCACTTGTGTAGTTTCCAATTCGCGCGGCCGCGTCATTCTTGTGGCCGCGTCATTGTGATTTCCTCTCTTCCACGCGGTCGCGTCATCCATGCGGCCGCGTCGCTTCTCGCTGGTCATCTCCTCAATTTCTTGTGTTCCTTCCATTTTTGCAAGCTTCCTTTCCAATCTCTAACTCATTCATGCCCTATAAAGCCTGAAACACTTAACACACAGATCACGGCATCGAATGGAATAAAGGAGAAATAAAATACATAATTAAAAGTCTCTAGAAAGTAAGTTTTCAATCATGCAATAATTTTAGGAAGGAATTATAAACGCATGCTTATTTAATGAATAAGTGGGTAAAGATCATGATAAAACCACATAATTAAATACAATATAAACCATAAAATAGTGGTTTATCAGTTTGCATTGGTATACTAAATTTTTGTTGATTGGTTAGATGAAGAACAAAGTTTAGAAAGTATGACTAGAGAAGAGTAGAGTGGTTAACCCTAGACACTTGAGAGATTAGAGTGCATATACACTACCAGTGCGGGTTCAATTCTTGATTCTATGTTCCCTGCTTTCATGAGCAATCTTCTTACAAGTTTACTTGTCTTTTATGGTGTGATTTAAATTAGTGGAATCTGATTTATGTTTGTCTTGAAGAGCTTATTTACTTTTAACCAAGTAGACAGAATCATTTTAGCATATAGTTGCATTCATAGGTTGCATCTCATGAGTCTTACTTTCCCCCATTCATTCTTTATATCTCCTTGAGCTTAGCATGAGGACATGCTAATGTTTAAGTGTGGGAAGATTTGATGCACCACTATTTCGTGGTACATTTTGTACTTAATTGAGTGGATTTTATCCACTAAACTCACACTTATTCATATAATTCACATGTTTTACATTTTCCTTCCTAATTCTGTGCTATGATTGAAAACATGCTTCTTTGGCCTTAAAATTGTTAATTATTAATCCTCTCTCATTACCATTCATTGCCGTGATCTGTGCGTTAAGTGTTTTCAGGGTTTATGGGGAAGGAATGGCTTAGAGGATAGAAAGGAAGCTTGTAAAAATGGAAGGAACACAAGAAATAAAGGACACAACCAGCGAGTATCGACGCGTGCGCAGAAACGCAGACTAAAGCCAGGGGACAAGCAGAGACTCAACACTTAACATTCATTCACAAAATTTTAGGTTTTAGATGTAGTTTTCTAGAGAGAGAGGCTCTCTCCTCTCTCTAGGTTTTAGGATTTATCTTAGTTTTAGGTTTATTTCTTCCCAATTCCAGGTTCAATGTTCCTTTAATTTAGTTTCTCTTCTACTCTTATTTAGTCTAGCACTTTAGTTTACTTATTTCTCTGTTGATTTGTTTATTTTCTCAATTTGGTTTATGAACTCCATGTTAGATTTGATTTTTTTATTTAATTCAATTTGAGGTATTTCATATTTATGATTTTAATTTAGCTTTTACATTCTTAGCTTTGGTTGAGTAATTGGAGACGCTTGAGTTATCAAACTCCTTTGTTGACTGATAATTGAAATTTGCTGGTTGATTTGGATCCCTCTAAAGCTAGTCTTTCCTTAGGAGTTGACTAGGACTTGTGGAATCAAATTGATTGGTCCACTTGACTTTCCTTTATTTAGTAAGGGTTAACTAAGTGGGAGCAATGAACAATTTTCATCACAATTGATAAGGATAACTAGGATAGGACGTCCAGTTCTCATACCTGGGCAAGAGTTTTCTTAATTATAAGTTTATTTTCTTATCATTTACATTCCTTGTTCAACATTTAAAAACCCCAAAAATATACTTTTCCATAACCAATCATAAGTGGTGCACGAAATTGTGATCTCAACGGCGCCAAAAATTTGGTACGCACTTTCATAATCTCAATTCTTTTTCACAACTCCGCACAACTAACCAGTAAGTGCACTGGGTCGTCCAAGTAATAAACCTTACGTGAGTAAGGGGTCGATCCCACGGAGATTGTCATCTTGAAGCAAGCTATGGTCATCTTGCAATTCTCAGTCAGGCAGATTCAAATGGTTATAGAATTTTGATAATTAAAAGATAAATAAAATATAAAATAAGATAGAAATACTTATGTAATTCATTGCTGAGAATTTCAGATAAGCGTATGGAGGTGCTTTGCTCCTTCTGAATCTCTGCTTTCCTACTGTCTTCATTCAATCATTCATACTCCTTTCCATGGCAAGTTGTATGTTGGGGGATCACCATTGTCAATGGCTACCATCCGTCCTCTCAGTGAAAATGGTCCAAATGTGCTGTCACCGCACGGCTAATCATTTGTCGGTTCTCACTCATGTTGGAATAAGATCCATTGATCCTTTTGCGTCTGTCACTACGCCCAACACTCGCGAGTTTGAAACTTGTCACATTCATCCCATCCTAAATCCTACTCGGAATACCACAGACAAGGTTTATACTTTTCAGATCTCAAGAATGCTGCCAATTGATTTTAGCTTATACCACGAAGACTCTGATCGTGAATCAGGAGGCTAAGATATATGCATTCAAGCTCGTTTTCATGTAGAACGAAAGTGGTTGTCAGGCACGCGTTCATAGGTGAGAATGGTGATGAGTGTCACATAATCATCACATTCATCATGCTCTTGGATGCGAATGAATATCTTAGAATGAGAATAAGCTTGAATTGAATAGAAAAACAATAGTACTTTGCATTAATTCATGAGGAACAGCAGAGCTCCACACCTTAATCTATGGGGTGTAGAAACTCCACCGTTGAAAATACATAAGTGATGATGGTCTTGAATCAGATTTTTGCTCAGGTCCCTCAATTTCAGCCAGAAAATACCTGAAATCACAAAAAAACACACAAACTCATAGTAAAGTCCAGAAATATGATTTTTATTTAAAAAATAATAAAAACATAGTAAAAACTAACTAAATCATTTTAAAAACTACCTAAAAACGATGCCAAAAAGCGTATAAATTATCCGCTCATCACAACACCAAACTTAAATTGTTGCTTGTCCCCAAGCAACTGAAAATCAAATAGGATAAAAAGAAGATAATATAATATAAATTCCAAAATATCAATGAAACTTAGCTCCAATTAGATGAGCGGGACTAGTAGCTTTTTGCCTATGAACAGTTTTGGCATCTCACTTTATCCTTTGAAGTTCAGAATGATTGGCATCTATAGGAACTCAGAATTTAGATAGTGTTATTGATTCTTCTAGTTCAGTATGTTGATTCTTGAACACAGCTACTTTATGAGTCTTGGCCGTGGCCCTAAGCACTTTGTTTTCCAGTATTACCATCGGATACATAAATGCCATAGACACATAATTGGGTGAACCTTTTCAGATTGTGACTCAGCTTTGCTAGAGTCCCCAATTAAAGGTGTCCAGGGTTCTTAAGCACACTCTTTTTGCTTTGGATCACGACTTTAACTGCTCAGTCTCAAGCTCTTCACTTGACACCTTCACGCCACAAGCACATGGTTAGGGACAGCTTGGTTTAGCCGCTTAGGCCAGGATTTTATTCCTTTGGGCCCTCCTATCCATTAATGCTCAAAGCCTTGGATCTTTTTTACCCTTGCCGTTTAGTTTAAAGGGTTACTGGCTTTTTGCTCTTGCCTTTTGGTTTAAAGAGCTCTTGGCTTTTTCTACTTGCTTTTTCTTTCTTTTTTTTCTTTTATTTTTGCCACATTTTTTTTCGCAAGCCTTGTTTTTCACTGCTTTTTCTTGCTTCAAGAATCAATTTTATGATTTTTCAGATTATCAATAACATTTCTCCTTTTTCATTATTCTTTCAAGAGCCAACAATTTTAACATTCATAAACTTCACTATAAAAAATATGCACTATTTAAGCATTCATTCAGAAAACAAAAAGTATTGTCACCACATCAAAATAATTAAACTAATTTCAAGGATGAATTCGAAATCATGTACTTCTTGTTCTTTTGTGATTAAAAACATTTTTCATTTAAGAAAGGTGATGGATTCATAGGACATTCATAGCTTTAAGACATAGACACTTAGACACTAGTGATCATGTAATAAGACACAAACATAAATAAAACAAAACAAAATTTTCGAAAAAAAAAACAAGAGCAAGGAGATTAAGGAACGGGTCCACCTTAGTGATGGCAGCTAGTTTTTCCTCTTGAAGATCCAATGGAATGCTTGAGCTTCTCTATGTCTCTTCCTTGCCTTTGTTGCTCTTCCCTCATGACTCTTTGATCTTCTCTAATTTCATGGAGGAGGATGGATTGCTCTTGGTGCTCCACCCTTATTTGTCCCATGTTGGAACTCAATTCTCCTAGAGAGGTGTTAATTTGCTCCCAATAGTTTTGTGGAGGAAAGTACATCCCTTGAGGCATCTCAGAAATTTCATGATGAGGAATTTCCTCATGCTCTTGTTGAGGTCCATGAGTGGGCTCTCTTGTTTGCTCCATCCTCTTTTTAGTGATGGGCTTGTCCTCTTCAATGAGAATGTCTCCCTCTATGACAATCCCAGCCGAATTGCAGAGGTGACAAATGAGGTGAGGAAAGGCTAACCTTGCTAGAGTGGAAAACTTGTCAGCCACCTTGTAGAGTTCTTGAGGTATAATCTCATGAACTTCCACTTCCTCCCCAATCATGATACTATGGATCATGATGGCCCGATCCACAGTTACTTCGGATCAGTTGCTAGTAGGAATGATAGAGCGTTGGATGAACTCCAACCATCCTCTAGCCACAGGCTTAAGGTCATGCCTTCTCAATTGAACCGGCTTGCCTCTTGAGTCAATTTTCCATTGAGCTCCTTCCACACATATGTTCATGAGGACTTGGTCTAACCCTTGATCAAAGTTGATCCTTCTAGTGTAGGGGTGTGCGTTTTCTTGCATCATTGGCAAGTTAAATGCCAACCTTACATTTTCCAGACTGAAATCTAAGTATTTCCCCCGAACCATTGTAAGCCAATTCTTTGGATTCGGGTTCATACTTTGATCATGGTTCTTAGTGATCCATGCATTTGTATAGAACTCTCGAACCATTAAGATTCCGACTTGTTGAATAGGATTGGAGAGAACTTCCCATCCTCTTCTTCTAATCTCATGTCGGATCTCCGGATACTCACTCTTTTTGAGCTTGAAGGGGACCTCAGGGATCACCTTCTTCTTGGCCACAACTTCATAGAAGTGGTCTTGAGGACCTTTGAGATGAATCTCTCCATCTCCCATGACTCGGAGGTGGAAGCTTTTGCCTTCCCTTTCCTCTTTCTAGAGGTTTCTCCGGCCTTAGGTTCCATAAATGGTTATGGAAAAATAAAAAGCAATACTTTTACCACACCAAACTTAAGTGTTTGCTCATCCTCGAGCAAAGAAGAAAGAATGAAGGGGAAGAAGAAGAAAATTGAGGAGATGGAGGGTGAGAGTGAATTCGGCCAAGGGGGTATAAGGTGTTTGTGATGTGTGAAATTGAAGGAGGAATGAGGGGTATATATAGGAGTGGGAGGAGGGTTAGGTTCATGTATTTGGGGTTGGGTTTGGGAGGGAAAAAGGGTTTTGAATTTGAAGGTAGATGGGGTTTTGGGGGAAAGTGAATGAGGTGATTGGTGAAGGATATTTGGGGAAGAGATATGGAGGTGATTGGTGAAGGGTATTTGGGGAAGAGTGTTATGAAAAGGTATGAATAAGAGAGAGGAAGAGGTGGGGTAGGTGGGGATCCTGTGGGGTCCACAGATCCTGAGGGGTCAAGGACTTATCATCCCTGCTCCATTTAGGCGTGCAAAACGTCCTTAGAGTGCAATTCTGGTGTTAAAGACCAGGTTGCTACTTGTTTCTGGCGTTTAACGCCAGCCTGGTGTTTGTTTCTGGCGTTAAACGCCAAGAATGGTGCCAGACTGGGCGTTTAACGCCCATTCTGCTACTCTTACTGGCGTTTAAACGCCAGTAAGCTCTTCCTCCAGGGTGAGCTATTTTTAATGCTATTTTTTATTCTGTTTTTAATTTTTCAGTTGTTTTTGTGACTTCACATGATCATCAATCTAAAGAAGACATAAAATAACAATAGAAGATAAATAGATATAATTAAATAACATTGGGTTGCCTCCCAATAAGCGCTTCTTTAATGTCAATAGCTTGACAGTGAGCTCTCATGGAGCCTCACAGATAATCAGAGCAGGGTTGGGGCCTCTCAACACCAAACTTAGAGTTTGGATGTGGGGGTTTTGTTTGACTCTGTATTGAGAGAAGCTTTTCATGCTTTCTCTCCATGGTTACAGAAGGAGAACCTTGAGTCTTGAATACAAGGTAGTCCTCATTCAACTTAAAGATCAACTCTCCTCTGTCAACATCAATCACAGCTTTTGCTGTGGCTAGGAAAGGTCTACCAGTGTCTAGGATTATGAAATCAGCAGGGATGTAAAGGTCTTCAACCTTCACTAGCACGTCCTCTACTAGTCCATAAGCCTGTTTCATTGATTTGTCTACCATCTCTAGTGAGATTCTTGCAGCTTGTACCTCAAAGATTCTCAGTTTCTCCATTACAGAGAGTGACATAAGGTTTATCCCTGACCCCAGGTCACATAGAGCCTTCTCAAAGGTCATGGAGCCTATGGTACAAGGTATGAAGAATTTTCCGAGATCCGATTTCTTCTGAGGTAATGTCTGCCTCATTAATGCATTCAGTTCATTGGTGAACAAGGGGGGTTCATCCTCCCAAGTCTCAATACCAAATAACTTGGTATTCAGCTTCATGATTGCTCCTAGATATTTAGCAACTTGTTCTTCAGTGATGTCTTCATCCTCTTCAGAGGAACAATATTCATCAGAGCTCATGAATGGCAAAAGAAAGTTAAATGGAATCTCTATGGTCTCTGTATGAGCCTCAGATTCCTTTGGTTCCTCAAAGGGAAACTCCTTTCTGTCCAGAGGACGTCCCATGAGGCTTTTCTCACTGGGACTCACGTCCTCCTCACTCTCTCCAGGTTCAGCCATGTTGGTCATGGTGATGGCCTTGCACTCTCTCTTGGGATTTTCTTCTGTATTGCTTGGGAGAGTACTGGGAGGAGTTTCAGTAATCTTCTTACTCAGCTGACCCACCTGTGCCTCTAAATTTCTAATGGAGGACCTTGTTTCATTCATGAAACTTAGTGTGGTCTTGGATAGATCAGAGACTATGGTTGCCAGGCCAGAATGGCTCTGTTCAGAATTCTGTGTCTGTTGTTGAGAAGATGATGGAAAAGGCTTGCTATTGCTAAATCTATTTCTTCCACCATTATTATTGAAGCCTTGTTGAGGCTTCTGTTGGTTCTTTCATGAGAAATTTGGATGATTTCTCCATGAAGGATTATAGGTGTTTCCATAGGGTTCTCCCATGTAATTCACCTCTGCCATTGCAGGGTTCTCAGGATCATAAGCTTCTTCTTCAAAAGATGCTTCTTTAGTACTGTTGGATGCAGCTTGCAATCCATTCAGACTCTGAGAAATCATATTGACTTGCTGAGTCAATATTTTATTCTGAGCCAATATGGCATTCAGAGTATCAATTTCAAGAACTCTCTTCTTCTAAGGCGTCCCATTGTTCACAGGACTCCTCTCAGAGGTGTACATGAACTGGTTATTTGCAACCATTTCAATGAGTTCCTGAGCTTCTGCAGGGGTTTTCAGATGAAGATATCCTCCTGCAGAATGGTCCAATGACATTTTTGACAACTCAGACAGACCATCATAGAATATACATATGATGCTCCATTCTGGAAGCATGTCAGTAGGACACCTTTTGATCAATTGCTTATATCTTTCCCAAGCTTCATAGAGGGACTCACCTTCCTTCTGTCTGAAGGTTTGGATTTCTACTCTAAGTTTGCTCATCTTTTGAGGTGGAAAGAATTTGGCCAGGAAAGCACTGACCAGCTTTTCCCAAGAGTTCAGGCTTTCCTTAGGTTGTGAATCCAACCATGTTCTAGCTCTGTCTCTTATAGCAAAAGGGAAAAGCATAAGCTTGTAGACCTCGGGATCAACTCCATTGGTCTTGACAGTGTCACAGATTTGCAAGAATTCAGCTAAGAACTGATGAGGATCTTTCAATGGAAGTCCATGAAACTTACAATTCGGTTGCATTAGAGAAATTAATTAAGGCTTAAGCTCAAAGTTGTTTGCTCCAATGGCAGGAATTGAGATGCTTCTTCCGTAGAAGTTAGAAGAGGGTGCAATAAAGTCACCAAGCATCTTCCTTCCATCTCCACCATTGTTATTGGGTTCGGCCATGTCTCCTTCTTTTTCGAAAATTTCTGTCAGGTCCTCTCCAGAGGGTTGTGCTTTAGCTTCTCTTAGTTTCCTCTTAAGAGTCCTTTCAGGTTCAGAATCAGCTTTAATAAGAATGTCTTTATCCCTGTTCCTGCTCATATGAAAAAGAAGAGAACAGAAAAGAAGAAGAACTCTCTATGTCACAGTATAGAGATTCATTTATGTGAGTAGAAGAAGAGAATAATAGAAGAAGGAGAAGAGAAAAATTCGAACACAGAGAAGAAGAGGGGGTTCGAATTTTGAGTGGAAGAGGAGTGTTAGTAGATAAATAAATAAATAGAGAGATGAGAGAGGGAGATTGAATTCGAATTTAAATTAAAATAAAAGGAAAATATTTTTTTAAATGTAGTTTAGAATTCGAAAATTAAAAAGAGAAACAAAATAAAATTTGAAAAAGATAAGAAATAGTAATTAATTTATTTAGTTTTCAAATTTTAGAGAAAATATATGATTGAAATAGAAGACTTTTAAAATCAAACCAAAAAGTTAAGTAGTTAATTGAAAAAGATTTGAAAATCAATTTTGAAATGATAAGAAGTTAGAAAAGATTTTGAAATTAAGTTTTGAAAAAGATATGATTGGAATTTATTTTGAAAAAGATTTAAAAAAGGAAATTTAAAAAGATTTGATTTTGAAATTAAAGTTGATTACTTGACTAACAAGAAACTAAAAGATATGATTTTAAAATTTAAAGATTGAAACTTTTCTTAATAGGCAAGTAACAAACTTGAAATTTTTGAATCTAAAAATTGAATGCTAGTAATAAATCCGAAAATATGAAACAAAAATAAGAAAAAGATTTTGAAAATTAATTTGAAATTTTTGAAAATATGAAAGAAAAAATGAAAGAGATTTGATTTTTGAAAAAGATTTGAAAAAGATAGAATTTTTAAATTGAAAATTTGACTTGACTCATAAGAAACAATTAAATTTTAAAAATTTTATGACTAAATCAATTTAAATTTTCAAAATTTATGAGAAGGTTTCTGTAACTCTAGAAAATCCATTTCGAGTGCAGGAAGGTCAGAATCCAACAGCATCTGCAGTCCTTTTTCAGCCTCTGAATCAGATTTTTGCTCAGGTCCCTCAATTTCAGCCAGAAAATACCTGAAATCACAAAAAAACACACAAACTCATAGTGAAGTCCAGAAATGTGATTTTTATTTAAAAACTAATAAAAACATAGTAAAAACTAACTTAATCATTTTAAAAACTACCTAAAAACGATGCCAAAAAGCGTATAAATTATCCGCTCATCAATAAGCATACCTCCCTGCAATTCCTTGAGAGACGACCCGAGGTTTGAATACTTCGGTTATTATTTTTATTAGGTTTGTTTAAGTGACAAACAAGTTTTTGTATGAATGGATTCTTTGTTGGTTTAGAAACTATACTAGCAACGAGAGTTTATTGTGAATTCTTTACTAGCAAAAATCCGTTCGTCATTGAGTCATATATAAACAAACATAAAGCCCAAAATATAGCCAGGACTACTCCGCTTCCAGAATCCAGACGCCTAGCGAGGAGCCTCTCGACCTGTATCTGAAAACAACAACACAGTATGGGGTGAGAACCGGAGGTTCTCAGCATGGTAAAGGTGCCACGCGTATAATGAATAAGGTCATGGGAATGCCAGAGGCAATCCTAGAACTTCGTCTTACAATTATAGAACTTAATTGCTAAGTAGAAGCCATAATAGGGGTAGGTAATCTAAGTATACTATACTCACTTTCCTTAAACCTAACACCTAGCACTTAACCAATTCACCATTTCTCCGTCCCTCTGTCATCCATAATTCAGCAGAGACAAATAACCAAAACAAATTCACACACAATTAAGAAGCAGATAGTGCAAGCAGCAAGTATACAAGTAGCAGGATACATATGTTCAGTTAGGCAATCCCAGGTAGTACATAACAACCAAAACAAACAAATGTACATGATGTATGCCTGTCCTATGGTTGATGAGGCTCATCTGTCGGTTATCCAGCCAACCCAACAAGTCCAAAAACCTTAGACTATCCCCCGTCGCGCATCCCTATGAGTCTATGCATAGATTTCACATTCATTCATCATTCAAATCACTCAATGGGGGCTATCCATACCCAGAAATTTATACGTGTCCAGTCACCCTTACGACATAGGATCAACAGAGTATCGAGATTCAACCTGGAACGCATGGTGGCAAGCCACGGTTCTTACCCAGGGAAACTCGTATCTCAGATATCATCATTCATAAGCCATTACATTTTCATAATCATTATATAGTCATTTAGCAAAGCCATGGCATAATACTTCATTTAACATTCTCATCTCTATCATTATCATCATCAATCCTTCATTAGTAATTCCAAGAACACATATTCAACAATATCAACATCTCATACTCATAATTTTCAACACAAGCTCAAGCATTAATTTATCCAACAATATCACCAAGCTAACCATTAGCTACATTGTACCATTTCAACCTATCCTATAATGCCCTAGCCTAAGTTTTCACAAAACCTTATATGTTAAACGCGCGAAACCTAAATTATACCTTGGCCGATCACTTTATTTAATCCAAGGCAGCCTCACAAGCTACAAAATAGCCCCTCAAGCTCAGAGTAACCAGCCACAAGCTTAGCTTCAATCACCACCAAGCCTCCAAATGTTCACTTTTCAATTCCAAAGCATGTATATAAACTTAATTCACACCTAATACACATATATATTCCAAATTCAGATTTTACCTAATGAAATCAAAATTAAATTAAAGTTTAGGGAATCCTTACCATTCCCACATGCGTAGCAACTCAAACCCAGTAAGCTCCGCTAGCTAAATCGAACCTATAACACCAAATTGGCAAAATCTCACTATATGGTTTCAATTTCAAGTATAGAAAAGAGGATAGTGATTCTGAAATGAAAATGGAGCTTACCGGTGAAATTGATCTGATAGAAATGTAAAACTCGACACGCTGGACGCGTAGCCGCAAACGGTGTGGCAATCGAAGCTCGAACGGAAAAGTTATGGTAGTGAGAAGATTTGATGAGGGTTATGGAGTTTCCCTTCCTCCCCAATCTGTTTGGTGTCGTGTGTATGAAATGGGGAAGAAGAAGCTGCTGCTTCTTTTAAGTTATGGGTCCGGTTGGACCTACGGGCCCGGTTTGAGTCCCGGTTCGGCCCTTCAAGTCCAATTTTGGGCCAAATTTTTCGAAATTGGTATCAAAATTCTCGTTTTGAAGATCTCTATCCTATTCTAATATTAGTTTTTCATTTTTAATTTTCCTAGTAAAAATTCGATTTATTGACTAATTATTTACCGATTTTAGCGGGGTTTACATCCTACCCACCTAATTAGGAATTTTGACCTCAAAATTCAGAGTGAGTTACCTGAACAAGGTGGGGGTAGTCCTTCCACATCTCTGGCTCGAGCTCTCAGGTATTCTCTTCAATACCAGCCCGACTCCAAGCTACTTTCACCAAAGAAACCTCTTTCTCACGTAAACGCTTAATGCTGGTATCGTCAATTCTAATTGGAGTTACTGGAAGCATCAGATTTTCTCTCACTTGAGCTGATTATGGCTCTAGGATATGACTAGGATCAAAAGCGTACTTACGAAGCTGCAATATGTGAAACACGTCATGCAGGTTCGAAAGGTGTGGTGGCAAAGCGATCCTATACACCACTGGTCCAATTCTCTTTAGGATTTCAAACAGCCCAATGTAACGGGGATTTAACTTCTTAGTTTTGATGGATCTCCCTATTCCAGTGGTCAGAATAACCTTCAGGAAAACGTGTTCTCCTTCCTCAAACTCTAAAGGCTTCCGTCTTTGGTCAGCATAGCTTTTCTGACGGCTTTGAGCCACAAGCATTCGACTACGGATTTTCTTTATTTGCTCAGTGGTTTCACTTATCATTTCAGGCCCTATCAAGCTCTTTTCTCCTGCTTCATACCAACATAATGGAGATTAACATTTTCTTCCGTATAAAGCTTCATACGGAGCCATTCCAATGCTCACATGATAACTGTTGTTGTAAGCAAACTCTACCAGAGGCATATATCGATCCCAGCTCGCCTGCTGGTCCAATACACAAGCTCTTAGCATATCTTCCAAGGTTTGGATTGTTCTTTCTGATTGGCCATCTGTTTGAGGATGATATGCAGTACTTAGGCTTAATTGAGTGCCAAAAGCTTGCTAAAAAGCTCTCCAGAACCGTGATGTGAAGCGAGGATCTCTATCAGATACAATGGTGGAAGGTACACCATGTAACCTCACAATCTCGTTTATGTATAGCCGCGCCAACTCCTCCATAGTACAACTTATCCGAATAGGCAGAAAATGAGCTGACTTGGTCAGTCGATCTACAACCACCCAAATAGCATCACAACCTATCCGAGTCCTTGGTAAACCCAACACAAAATCCATAGTAATGATCTCCCATTTCCACTGTGGAATCTCCAAAGGTTGAAGGGTTCTTGCTGGTCTTTGGTGTTCAATTTTGACTTTTTGACAAGTTAGGCATTTGGAAACATGCAATGCCACATCATTTTTCATTCCTGGCCACTAGAACATCGTCTTTAGGTCTTGGTACATCTTAGTGCATCCCAGATGAATGGAGAACCCGCTCTTGTGAGCTTCCTCCAATATGCTCTGTCACAAATCCCCAACATCTGGCACAATTATCCGACCTTTGAACCTCCACAACCCATCTTTATCTTCTGACACTCTCCATTGCTTGCCTTTCTCAATCGCCGGCAAAATCTTTTACAATTCTTGGTCATTCTGATGAGCCTTTAGTAGTTCAGCCTTGAAGTCGCTTGAAATCTGTAACTGGCTTAGGCATAAAGTCCCAAAGTCTTCTCTGATTCCCAGTTTCAATTGCTGGAAGGCTTTCAGCAATTCTTCCTATCTTAGCATCATCTAAGCAGCACATAGGGATTCCCTACTCAGGGCATCCACCACCACATTCGCTTTTCCCGGATGATAGTTCAGCTCGAAGTCATAATCCTTTAGGAGTTCCATCTACCTCCTCTAACGCATATTCAACTCTTTTTGTTCAAATAGGTACTTCAAGCTCTTATGGTCTGAGAAGACTTGGAATTTCACACCATAAAGATAATGCCTCCAAATATTCAAGGCAAACACCACGGCAGCGAGCTCCAAATCGTGAGTTGGATAGTTTCTTTCATGTGGCCTTAAGTCACGTGAGGCATAAGCTACAACTTTATTATGCTACATTAACACGCATCCTAAACCCTTCAAGGATGCATCACAGTATACCTCGAATGGTTCTCTCGGTTCAGGCAACACCAATATGGGTGCGGTAGTCAATCTCTGCTTCAATGCAAGAAAACTCTCCTCGCACTCAAGAGTCCATTCAAAAGGAACATCCTTCCTGGTCAGCTTGGTCAAAGGCAAAGCGAGCTGTGAAAATCTTTTAATGAACCTCCGATAATAACCCGCTTAGCCTAAGAAACTCCTGATCTCCGTCACTGAAGTTGGTCGCTCCCAATTCATCACCGCCTCAACCTTAGCAGGATCCACTGCTATTCCCTGCTTACTCACCACATGACCAAGGAATTTCACTTCAGACTTCCAGAACTCACACTTGGATAGCTTGTCATATAACTTTCTATCCTTCAGGATTTGTAGCACTGTTCGCAAGTGCTCTGCATGCTCATCCTCTGTCTTAGAGTAGATAAGAATATCGTCGATAAACACAACAATAAACTTATCCAGATATGGGTGGAAAATCATGTTCATGTAATTCATGAATATCGCCGGAGCATTAGTAAGTCCGAAGGACATCACTGTGGATTCATAGTGACCATAGTGTGTTCTGAAGGTAGTTTTATGAATATCCTCATCTCTGACCCTTATCCGGTGGTATCCGGATCGTAGATCAATTTTAGAGAACACATCGACTCCCTATAACTGGTCCATCAGGTCATCAATCCTTAGCAACGGGTATTTATTCTTCATAGTAATCTTATTTAGCTGCCTATAGTTAACACATAAGCGCATACTCCCATCTTTCTTCTTTACCAGTAATACTGGCACGCCCCACGGAGAAACACTCGGTCGGATAAAGTTCTTTCCCAACAGATCCTCCAATTGAGACTTTAATTCGGCCATTTCTAAAGGTGACATCCTATAAGGAGCATTCGAGATTGTTCCGGCCCCAGGTACTAACTCAATGGCAAACTCAACTTCTCGGTTAGGTGAAAATTCCTTAATATCATCAGAAAACACCTCTGGAAACTCACACACAACCGGGATTTGCTCCAAGCTTTGAACATCACCCGAAACACCTGCAGCTAACAACAATATCCCCTGACATTCGGCCCCAGAACAATTCACTGTCATGGAATTCAGGTAGTAGTTATTCACCACAACCGGCCCTTTTATGTCTGCAGGCATAAAACACACTCTTTTTGCAGAGCAGTCGAGTAAAACATGGTTCTTGGATAACTAGTCCAATCCCAGAATGAGATCAAGGCCAGTCATCGACAAAAAAAATTAAGTTATGCACGAAGTGACATTATTGTATTCGAAAGGGAACTTGGGGGCACCTTAACCTAGTCACCATAGCCTCATGGGCGGCATTATACACCTTTAAATCATACCCCAGTACTACTATTTTCAATCCTAACTCATCAGCCTTCTCAAATGCAATAAAAGAATGTGAAGCTCCAGAATCAAACAAGGCATTCAAAGTTTTACCAGCCATTTCACAGTTCCCTCTAATCAATATTTCTGACCCCTGAACGCCTACCGAAGAAGTAGTGTATACTCTCCCTGGTTGCTGCACTCTGCCAGTCTCATACCTCTTCTTCTTTGGGCAGCTATTAGCCAAGTGTCCAGGCTGTCCACAGGAATAACAGACTCCGGTCCCAAACCTACACGGCCCTGAATGGTACTTCCCACATCTGTGGCAACTCAAATTCTACTGTGGCTTCTTCCCCTGTCTTCTTCCCTGATTAGCATTGGTATTAGGCCTCCTGAAGTTGCCTTGTCCCTGGTTATTCTGAGGGACAAAGCCGCCACGCTTGAACCGTTTGCCCCTAGGTGCAAAATTCCTCCCTGTGGTCCTCTGGAATGGCATCTTCATACTCCATTTTTCTACTGCAGCCCTTCTGACACACTCCATAGCCACCCTGCTCTTATTCACAAGCTCAGAGAACACCCGAATCTCCATAGGTGCTACAAATCTTTGAATGTCACTCCGAAGGCCTCCTTCATACTTTATGCACTTCCACTCAACAAACTCCTCAGGAGCTCCCTGACAGATGCGTGAAAAGCGGCATAGTTCCTCAAATTTGCTTGTGTACTCAGTAATGGTCATCTGGCCCTATTTCAGCTAAAGCAGTTCAAGTTCTTTGGCATTTCTAACTGAGTTGGGGAAATATTTCTTATAGAATTCTTCTCGAAATAACTCCCAATAAATCACAACCCCATCAGGCTGCAGAATACGCCTCATACCCTGCCACCAATGCTGAGCTTCACCATGCAGCTGATAGGTTCCAAATTCAACCCACTGTTCATCAGGAACCTGCTGAGCCTGTAATGCTCGCTCAATAGCTTGTATCCAGTTATCCGCATCAGTCGGGTTCGAAGTCCTTCTGAAGGTCGGAGGTTGAACCTTCAGGAAGGAAGAAAGCGACATTGGACCATTATCACCATTATTGCCATTATTTCCATTATTTATTTGGTTTCCCAGGACTTCGGCTGTCGCTTGCATTTCTGCTGCCATATTACCTAAAGTGGCCATGAAGTCCACAGGGTTAAGATTATTCCCTGATGCTTCAGGCATAGCATTCCCTATTCTGCCTCTAAATCACCTGCATCCGCGTCCGCGAGTCGACATCTGGTCCCTATACACTCCAAACAAGTGATATCAAGTTGATCAGTCTCAATATCACAAAATATTAGTGAAAACGGGTAAAACAAAATCGCAAAATAAAAAAGCGCAACGCTCAAGAGAAAGGATTACTTGCGTGCTAAGAAACCTAAAAGCTAAGGATAGGAATAAGTAAAGAGTCATAAGAGTGCCAATAATAAAGAGGAACTAGCTCCTGACTCAGCCTGCGAAGCCAAGGCTGGCCGGAGAATATATATATATATATATATATATGCCAACACCCCAAAATACAGAATCAAGCCCCTAACTCTCCTGTAGCCTCTATGAGGAACAAAATAAACAAGATTCTTGGAGAGCAAACTAAGTAGATGAGTCATATATATACAAACATAAAGCCCAAAATACACCCAGGACTACTCCGCTTCCAAAATCCAGACGCCTAGCGAGGAGCCTCTCGACCTGTATCTGAAAACAACAACACAGTATGGGGTGAGAACCGGAGGTTCTCACCATGGTAAAGGTGCCACGCGTATAATGAATAAGGTCCTGGAATGCCAGAGGCAATCCTAGAACTTCGTCTTACAATTATAGAACTTAATTGCTGGGTAGAAGACATAATAGGGGTAGGTAATCTAAGTATACTATACTCACTTTCCTTAAACCTAACACCTAGCACTTAACCAATTCACCATTCCTCCGTCCCTCTGTCATCCATAATTCAGCAGAGACAAACAACCAAAACAAATTCACACACAATTAAGAAGCATATAGTGCAAGTAGCAAGTATACAAGTAGCGGGATACATATGTTCATTTAGGCAATCCCAGGTAGTACATAACAACCAAAACAAACAAATGTACATGATGTATGCCTGTCCTATGGTTGATGAGGCTCATCTGTCGGTTATCCAGCCAACCCAACAAGTCCAAAAACCTTAGACTGTCCCCCGTCGCGCATCCCTATGAGTCTATGCATAGATTTCACATTCATTCATCATTCAAATCACTCAATGGGGGCTATCCATACCCAGAAATTTATACGTGTCCAGTCACCCTTACGACGTAGGATCAACAGAGTATCGAGATTCAACCTGGAACGCGTGGTGGCAAGCCACGGTTCTTACCCAGGGAAACTCGTATCTCAGATATCATCATTCATAAGCCATTACATTTTCATAATCATTATATAGTCATTTAGCAAAGCCATGGCATAATACTTCATTTAACATTCTCATCTCCTTCATATAACTCTTCATTTACCTCTTACTTCACTCCCAAGTTACCCCAAATTCCTACCTTCCACTAATTACTAAGCTCACTAGTAAAAATCTGAGGTTAACAGGGCAAAAATAGGGGTTTAGGGGTTCAAAATTAAGTTTAAATCTTAAAACTCAGGTGCTGGAAAGCAGGGCATGTGCGTACGCACAGACCTGTGTGTGCGCACAGCTCAACAAAATATCAGGACGTGGACGTGCGCACACATCACTTGGTGTGCATGCGCCTCACCTGTGCTAGCGCCACCAACAGAGGGCCTATTTTGGTGTGTGCGTACGCACACTTTATGAAAAGCACCAGGTGTGCGTGCTCACAAGGCTTGCGTACGCACAAGTAAAGTTTTTGCTTCTGTTGGGTGCGTGCGCACAGATGTGTGCGTGGGCACACATCAGAAAAACCTGATTCTGCTATAATGTTCAAAATTTCAATTTTTCGCACCGATTTTCTGGCGTCCATAACTTCCTCTACAAAATTCTATTTTCCGCAAACTTTATATCAATCTCAAGCTTTTAAAATCTTTTTTAATTTGAAACAAACTTCATTTTCATCCAAAATTTGAGGAGCAAGTTATAGACTTCCAAAGTTCACCAAAATTTACTTTTTATCAAATATCACCCAAACCTCATTTTCACCAAATTCATATTCCTTGCCCATAAAACCTGCATATTCTTAACATATCAAGCCCCATTTCATTAATACTATCCACTAATACATTAATATTCATACCAATACATAAAACTCATACATTAATCATAAATCCACCCTTTCCAACCATGAGGTTCCATTTTGAAATTCATTAACCCATTTCCTTCATTCATTAATAACCACTCATAAATCACCTTTAACTAATTCAACAAGCCATAATCACCAAATTATATTAACATATATCATTATCATCATCAATCCTTCATTAGTAATTCCAAGAACACATATTCAACAATATCAACATCTCATACTCATAATTTTCAACACAAGCTCAATCATTAATTTATCCAACAATATCACCAAGCTAACCATTAGCTACATTGTACTATTTCAACCTATCTTATAATGCCCTAGCCTAAGTTTTCACAAAACCTTATATGTTAAATGCGTGAAACCTAAACCATACCTTGGCCGATCACTTTATTTAATCTAAGGTAGCCTCACAAGCTACAAAACATCCCCTCAAGCTTAGAGTAACCAGCCACAAGCTTAGCTTCAATCACCACCAAACCTCCAAATGTTCACTTTTCAATTCCAAAGCATCTATATAAACTTAATTCACACCTAATACACATATATATTCCAAAATAAGATTTTACCTAATGAAATCAAAATTAAATTAAAGTTTAGAGAATCTTTACCGTTCCCACATGCATAGCAACTCAAACCCAGTAAGCTCTGTTAGCTAAATCGAACCTATAACACCAAATTGGCAAAATCTCATTATAGGATTTCAATTTCAAGTATAGAAAAGGGGATAGTGATTCTGAAACGAAAATGGAGCTTACCGGTAAAATTGATCCGATAGAAATGTAGAGCTCGACGTGCTGGACGTGTGGCTGCGAACGGTGCGGCAATCGGAGCTCGAACAGAAAAGTTATGGTAGTGAGAAGATTTGATGAGGGTTATGGAGTTTCCCTTCCTCCCCAATCTGTTTGGAGTCGTGTGTATGAAATGGGGAAGAAGAAGCTGCTGCTTCTTTTAAGTTATGGGTTCGGTTGGACCCACGGACCCGGTTTGGGCCTCGGTTCAACCGGTCTGGCCCTTTCGGTCCAATTTTGGGCCAAATTTTTCGAAATTGGTTTCAAATTTTTCGTTTTGAAGAGCTCTAACCTATTTTGATATTAGTTTTGTATTTTTAATTTTGCTAGTAAAAATTCAATTTATTGACTAATTATTTACCGATTTTAGCGGGATTTATAAATATAGCACTAAACTTGAGTATAATCAAACTCAGTAAACATGATAATCAAATTTAGTAGTCAAATATAGAAAGAGAGAAAATAAAATGAAACCCCCACACATTCATAGAATCAGCATCATCATCTGATATAAGCAAATGCAATCTGTCTATTTTTTAGTTGATCAATTTTTTATCTTCGATAATCAGCTCTAGAACATTCCAAGTTTTAGTATGTAATCAGTCTATTTTGATTCCACTTAATAGTTCTTATACTCCATGAAAAATTAACTCTCTTTGCATAATTGGTATAAAAAGCGTCATAATCTTTCACAGAAGAGAATACCATTCCTATGCTTGGAACAACCTAAAATATGAATAATAAAAAATTTAAAATCAAATCAGGAATAAAAAATAATAAAAAATTAAAATCAAATTAGAACCATATGCATATATAAAATTTCCTCAACGGCTTACAAAAAATTTTAAACATACAAACTATCAATTTGACTCCAATCCATGGGCTAAACATTTTTCTCATTACACAGATTTATAACATAAATTTTTCAGGATGCAATCACACAAGGTACATGATGTAATTGGGAGGTATTTCTTTCTGGAATTAAATAAAAAGACCCAAATGACATAATGAAACCACAAATCAGAAGCATTAACTAAATCAAAAGTATTTACATAATTAGATACACAAATCACCAAAACTCAACACACAGAATATATGGATCAGCTGGAGTAACTAGACTCTCCACCAGAAACTAAATATGTAGTTAATCAATTCGGGAATAAAAAATAGATAATAAAAAAATTAAAATTAAATCAGGAATAAAACATGGATAATAAAAAAATTGAAATCAAACCAGGAATAAAAAATTAACATACGAAGTAAATTAAACACAAACGTCATTATTCAAACTTGTGAATTCTATTGAATCAAAAGTTATAATCAAAGCCCTAAGATAACAAGAATCAGAAATGGCGTTGAGAAGAGCTTTTGTGAACTGCGGGATCGAAGTAGAGCAGAGAGAAGCGTAGATAAGAGAAGAAAGCGAGGAGTGAGGTTGGCGCGATCAAAGAGAAGTAAGGAGTGGGGTTTGCGCGATCGAAGAGAAGAGAAGTGAGGTGCATGCAATGGAACCCCCTTTACTGAGAAGAGAAGAAATCACGATTGAAAGAGGAGATTTTTGGCGCGATGAAAAAACTCCTAGCGCATTGTATTATTTCTAAATTATCCTTATACATAACCGTATTTTTTTACTGTATTTTAGTGAGAATAGTTGAATTGATAGCTGAAAAATGATGTACAAATAGCATTTTTAAAAAATAATAGACATTAATTATAGCCTGAATCAAATTTTAGACATTTAATAATTAATAGAAATAATATACATTCATCAAATTTTCATGAATCAGATTTTAGTAAAAATAGACGTTTAATATTTTCTCATTTTAGGTTCAGTTTTTAACAAATTATATCAAAATTAGAGATGCAATTTAAAAAATTGGTACCGTGTTTAAATTTTATTTTTTTAATTTTGATACCAGAATATATTTTTTTTATACATTGTGATTTCTTTTTCAAAAAACTATCATCTTACTGGTGCATCATTAAGGGAATAAATGTCAATTTGATTTTTCAGTGTGGTTATTTTATACTTTGCCACATTTCTTGGATAATGAATGATGATACGAGCTTATTTAACAAGAATATGGTCTAAATTTGTATAGATTCTAAACATAGTTATCAGAATTGAATCAGTGATCGAATCGATTAGGCTACTTATTTACTAATTTACTAGTTCAACCAATGAGTTACTACTTAAACTAGTTGTCTCGATTTTACATAAATAAAAATATAAAATACTCAAAAAATTAAAACTAAAATTTAAAATTCTTCTAAAGTTATATTATCACTTTAAAAAAAAAAGTATATCATTAATCACTCTTAAATTAAGATAGTAAAACTTACAAATAATAAATGTTATAAATTTAAAGATGATTAAAATATCATTTTACTACTTTATTAATATTCTCACTTTAAAAGATGTTTTTCCATAGACTCATGGTTGTTCATGCATGTTATAATTCAATTCATTTTGGAAAGAAGTTCCAAAATCATAAGCGCTAGAACACGGTAGACTTGCGGAGTGATGGAGCATTGAAAGATCATGCCGTACACAGGCACGGGATCACAATGGACCTGCAGAACGTTGGAATATCATAGGTTGCCCGCATTTGTGACCTAAGAGGTTTGGTTGGTTCGGTTTTTATTAGATTTGGCTGGTTTACAGTAGATTTGACTAGTTTATGTTAGTTCTTTACCTTAAACGGTTCTAACTTTTCACTGTACCCGTTTAGGATCCAGTTAACTAAAGGAAAAAGGTAAAGTATATTTTTTGGTTCTAAAATTTGATAAAAGTTTTAAAAATATTTTTAAGTTTTATTTTATTTTAATTTTGTTCTAAAAATTTTTGATTTGCATCAAATATACCACTGACGACTAATTTTTCAAAAAATTTAAAACTAATTCAACAACAATTTCATAAAAACAACCCCTAACACAAACAAATTAAGTATAATTTTATTGTATTATTATTAAATTGGTCTTAAATTTTTTGAAAATTTAGCCGTCGAGGATATATTTGATGCAAATCGAAAACTTTTGGGACAAAATTCAAATAAAATAAAACTTAGAAATATTTTTAAAATTTTTGCCAAATTTCAAGGACAAAAAATATACTTTACCCTAAGAAAAATAATCACGATATAATATATAATCATATGGATAGAGTTAAGTGTGAACACATGATGATGTGGTACGTTATGATACATGTTTAATTTTTAAAATGATTGATTTTAAAACAAATGTTGATGGGTGAATATAGATAAAAAAAAAAAAAATTGAGGGTGAAATAGATTTACGAAAATTTTTGTAAAGAAGAAGAAAATTTTAAAATGCTGAAGAAAAAACATAAATGAAAAAACAATAAATAAGATTAATTAATTATTTTGGGAATTGATGTTAGTTGATAAAAAATATGAAAAGTGGATATAAAGTAATCAAGAAAAATTAATTAGTTACGTTGTTAAAAATTGAATTATGTAATATGTAGACTGAGATGTTGGTTGAGTAAATATTGATTTAATAGTATTTATATTTTTAAAATTAATTATATTGAAAAAAATTATTTATAAATTTGTAATACTTTAATAAAATAAACCGATACATATGTATAATTCCGTTAATGATTAAAATTATCCATTTGTATTTATGTATTTGAAAATTTCGGAGAAGATTATTTACAACATATTATTAGATAGCGTTGGTCAAAAACTTCAATAATTTGGGATGATTTGATGTGATTTGAAATGAGTTCCTAATATTTAGGTCGCATTTAAAACAAAATTAGTAATTTTATCTATGGAAAAAATTAATTAGGGAATCAAATTGATATATAATATAAATTGAATAATGAAAATTGAGATTTCGAATAATAAGTAGGGTTGGACGAAAAATTTGATGATATTTTCGAAGTGATTTTCTCATACTCCATTTTAAGGGAATAACAAGTGTAATAATTTTTAAGTTGTTTTATTAAAATTAATTTGAATTATAATAATTTGACTAATAAAAAAGTTATATGGTATGCATTGTTCGTTTTTTTTTAATCTAGTATTAAGTATATCAATTTTAAAATAATTATTGTCATGATACTTCTTTATTGTTGTCATGAGCTAAAGTAGAAGAGTAGTTTAATAAACCTAGTAATACTTTCCACTAACAAATTTTTATATGTTGTTTTACCGTGAAGTAAGAACATATCAAAATCAGTTTAAAATGAACAACAAATTATTAGAGAATTTTAATGCACAAAGTTCTCTAATAAATAATAAATAATTTAAAACTACTAATATTTATTTAATACACTATATGCTAATACTGAGAGTATTTTTTAAAAAGATATATTCGTAAAAATAGATATAATATGATTACAAATATAATATAAACAAATATATTAAATAAAAAGTTAAACCAATATGCTTACCAATGCTTTTATTAAATTTTGTAAATTGGAGAATAAGTATGTATTCGATTGTTTGGTGATCACATAGATAATTGAATAATTGAGTTGTAAATTGATCTCACAGTGTACACTTTTTTTTTTCGTTTCTAAATAAAAGTAAGAATTAAGTGAAATAAGTAGTAATATATAATGAAAAAGATAAAATATTTTGCATATGTATAGATAATTGTTACAAAACAAAATCTTATTGTGAAATATTAAAATTTCACATACTTCAAATCATGAAGATCAATCACAATGTAATGGTCACTTCTTCCTATTTTTGATCATGATACAAGCTCTTCTTTTTCGGTCAAGAGTCCAATAACATCTAATTGAAAAAAAATGAATTAAAAGTATTAAATTAAGGACAAATAAATGAATAACATAATAAATTACTTATAAATTAAAATTTTTTTACTAATTTATTTTATATTAAACAATAAAAATAACAATATATTAATAAAAGGATATACCTTTAAAAAAGTTGCAATACAATTTTAAACATTTGCATAAATAAACTATTAAAATTTATGTTATCGATAAAATGATGCTATTATATGATTTCTTTGCCAAAATTAAAAAAAACAGTTTTGTGTAGATTAATACAAATTAACTACGTAACAAATAAGTTGGATTATTTATTTGTTTGTTTCAATATATCAGCATGAGCAAGAAAATTAAAATGATTGTCAGAAATTTTACGATCATCGACCGTATTTATTATACGTGACTCCTTCTTAAAAGTTATTCTACATACGTGTGCAGTCAGAATATAAATTTCGCTTGATTCCTCAATCACAAAATCTGAGAATACATAGACCTTACCCTCAATCAGTTCATTCTCAAACATCTTTGCCAAATAATTTTTGATTGAAGAATGAATTTTATCACACTGTAAAACAAATTAAATATAAAAACTATTAGCACTTATAAAGCTATTAAATGGCACTGTCTTTGATTGCAATGGTTTACTTATCAAATAAATTTAAAATATGAACAAAAAATATTTATAAATTGGACCTAACATCACTTGAAAGAATTATGAAAAATAATCAACTAATTTTAACATCCATTAGAACCATTTCTATGTAAACCGTCTTGCTCTTGTCAAAATTGAATGAGACTTTTCATAACTTTGTAATTCTTGCTTTTATTTTCCAAACTTTTTCATCACATAATCTACCATAAGTAATACTATTGATAGAATCGTAGCTAGCAGCCATTAGGTATGAAAAATAAAATATAGAAAAAGGACAATGTCTGAATTATGAATTCTCTAAATGATAAATAATTGTAAAAATTCAATATATATTAATTATACACGGTAATAATTAGTCAATATTTTTAATAGAGATACTTGTTACAATTAGGTAAAAATTATGCCATTATATTTTATTAACCTTTATGATTAATTCAATGGAAATACTTACTCAATATATATGTTAT
This sequence comes from Arachis ipaensis, assembly GCF_000816755.2. Classification (NCBI taxonomy): domain Eukaryota; kingdom Viridiplantae; phylum Streptophyta; class Magnoliopsida; order Fabales; family Fabaceae; genus Arachis; species Arachis ipaensis. The sequence continues at coordinate 20,032,056 of NC_029793.2, forward strand.
CTATATTAATTATATGCCAATATTTTTAGAAAAGAGCTAAAAGAGGAGATATATAAATATATATAATATTATTGCTATATAGAAATGAGTGGTTAATTATTAATAATATTTTGTTCATAACAAAAAGTAAAAATATAATTATTCAGATTTAGATTTTAGAAGAATTAACGTTATAAGTAACAACTGATCTATTTTATTATGCATATTATAAATTAATGAATCAAACTAACTGATATAATGAATTACAATTAATTAATTGGTATAAATTATAATAAATTATATGATATTTATAAAAAATAAAATAAATAAGAAGAAAATAAAATAAAATAGAAGAAATAGAAGACTACAATAAAATAAATTTAGTGTGAGATTTTTTTTATAAATTTCATATCACATCCGTTTCAATAATAATAAATAAAAATACGTCAACTTAATATCTAAGAGAAAATGATGAAATAAAATTATAACACAGTTCTAAAGTAAAAGTTTAAATTAGACCATAATATCATTGCACAACACAAATTGAAAGTAATTTTACACTACAATATACCACACAAACAGGTAAATGACTTAAGTTTAAATACAATTTTTTTTTATTTATGCATACATGATAACACTATGATTTATAAATGCCTCATAGATAACATATCATATATTGCTCTGAATGATGAGCACGGAAGTTGAAGAGTGTGTAGTAGTTTGTGTCCACAGTAGTTGCCTTCTTGCGTCGACGTCTCACTGGAAGAAAAAGAATGGTTGTAAAAGCTATCCAATGAAAGAGTAATTGGTAAATAAATGATATTTTCTTCTAGCATATATGGTCTTTTATAGTGGTGAAATAAAAATGGAAGGAATAAAATTTTGTATTTTTATATTAAGAATAGAATTTGATATTTATCCTAATAAAATTAAATAACTAATTAGTTATAATTCATGTATTTAAATAAATAAAATAAAAATATTTTTAAGGGAATAGGGAATATTATTAGAAAATTTAGCAATCGAAATTTGATAATTTAAATATGATATTTGGACTCAGTGAATTTTTCTGAGTCGAAATACATAGTTTTCTGAATAAAAATGCGCACTAAAAATTTGACCGGCAGTACCGGCTACAATTTGTCCGGTACTGTGGTTGAGAAAATTAATTTGAAGTGAATAATTTTAAGAAATAAGAATTTATAATTTGAGAAGATAGAAATATTTAAAATACGATTTAAAACTCTAATCTTAATGGTTTTGGCCCAAAATTGGGCCAACAGACTAAATCAAGTGAACTGGGCCCAAGATCCAACATATATAAACACTAGTTATGAGCATTTCAGCTCATTTACCCTAGAGAATGAGAGAGGGGGCGGATAGAGAAAAGAGAGAAAGAAACCCTAGCTTCCCAAACTTCAAATCACCATAACTTTCTCTCCGAAATTCTGATTTACGAGCCGTTTGCAGCCACGCATCGCTCTTTTCATCCTCTATGATTTTATCTAAGTTTAGTAGTGATTATTCTACTGTCTTCTGCCCACTTTTTATTTTTCTCTTTAAATTCGAATTTGGTTGGGATTTTGAGGAAATCTTGTGATTTTGGTTATTTAGGGGTGCTCTAGTATGAGTCATTGGTGATATTCATCATAAAATACAGTGGGTTAAGATAAAAAAAAACCCTGTAACCCTTGTGATTTATCATTTTCATGAACCCTAGGTTGATTATAAGTGTGAAATTAGTTATGTTAGAGTATTGGTTAATTTTGGTGCACAATTGGGAGGTTGGTTTTGCTTGTGGAGCTTTGGTGAGGCTTGGAGCTAAGGTTGGTAGAGACTTCCAAAGAAGAGGCTCAATTGGTTTGGCTCCAAGAGGTACAATTTAAGTTTCATTTAAGTACCGTGTGGTGTAATATGAATCCTAGGTTAGATGCCCCTAGGATTAGGTTTGGATTGTGTACTTGGATTGGATTGGATATGTGTAGAAGACATATTGTGGTAATTGATGATTGAAATATAAATTGTGTGTTGGTGTAGGTTGATGTGTTGTTGGAATTGGTGTTAGGTACTGAATTATGTGATCATGAGCTATATATATGTGTTAAATTGATGAATATTAGGCTTGAGGCCGTGTGTTTTGGGCCGAAGGCCAGAAGAGGTAAGAACGGTAAGTTGATGAATGTATTGTGTGATTGATATTTGAAATTGAATGGAATTGTGATTGTTGTTATTTGGTTAAAATGGATTGTATGGATTATGTGGTTATTGGTTTGAGGGAAGAATTGATGTCTTTGTTGATAATGCATGTGAGTTGTATATGATGATATTCATTTATATGTATTGGGAGTTGATAGAATTGATATTGTTGGAACTTGAGATGTGGAATGAAATATATGATATGGTATTTTGTTTGAAATTGAGTTATTTGATTGAGAATAGTCAAAATGGTGGATTGGTGGATTGTAAATTTAATGAGAATGTTGAAAATATAAGTTGAGGAGGCTTGATGTTGATTTTGGTAAATTTTGGTTGGTTTTGAAAAGGTTTGAAATTAGTTTGTGTTGACAATTTAGTTTTTGTTGGTTTTTATGAAAGTTGTGATTTTGGTCTACTTTGATGGAGCATAACTTGGTCTCCGGATTCCCGATTTATATAAAACTTATTTAGAAATAAAATTGGATTCGAGATGTTTATGTCGTTTGAAGAACGGGAGGAAAATGATTTGAAATAAAAAAGTTATGCCCGTTGGAAGTTTGGGGTTTGAAAATGTAATCCTGCAACTTTTTTTTAAACTTAGTAAAATTTTTGGTAAAATGTATTCCGACGCGCACGCATGGCCGACGCGCACGCGTTACTCACGATTTTTACGCTCTCACGCGTGCGCCTGGCCGACACGTACGCGTCGCTGTATTGATGCAGGTGAGTGGTATAAATTCCAGAAAGTTGTGATGGTAGCGTGCCGGTTTTGTGCGAGGAGCACAAAACGCATCCACGCATCCACGCGTATGCGTGGCTGCACGCTCACCTTACCTCTCTACTTCCCATGCGTGCGCTTGAGCGACGCTTACGCGTCACTCGTTTTTCTCCACTTCCCATGCGTGCGCGTGGGCGATGCGCACGCGTGACCCCGTTTTCAACAAAAATGGATTTTTGAGCTTTTACAGCCGAATTTCAGACTTCTAAGCCTCCATTTTTATCATTTAAGTCAAAATTTTTATAGTATGCCTAGTAATGAGAAGAAGTTAGGAAATGTGATAACTTGTTGATGAAGAAAGACTTGGAGTATTGAATTGTGATTGAGGAAGTGTAGAAATGATGGTTTGAAAATGAATGCGACGTGTGATCCCGGGTAGTAGGCAGTGGCGTTGTCCACTTGCTCCGGGTATAAAATGGGGAAGGAGAATTATGATGAATGAGTTTAATTATGGAGTTTTGAATGAATGTATGTCTGAGATGCCTGGGTAATAGTAAAGGTCGTGGTTCGTCCCGCTTGCTCCGGGTCATTATTTGAGAATTGGTAATAATGAAGAGTGATTATGGATGAATGTGTATTTGTGATGCCTAGATAGTAGCAAGGGTTGTGGTTCGTTCCGCTTGCTCCAGGTTAATGTTTGAGATTTGATAACAATGATGATTGATTTTAAACTGAATGAATGTATGTTTTGAGATCCTGGGCAATAGCAAGGGTTGTGGTTCGTCCCACTTGCTCCAGGTCAGAGATAGTGGCACTTGGGTAGTAGCGGCAGTAATGGTGATTTCACTCACTCCAGGTTGAGCTTTTAAACACCCGCTTGGGTAGTAGCCGCAGTAGTGGTTGTTCCACTGGCTCTGGGTTAAGCGGGTAGTAGTAAAGGGGTTGTAGCTCAAGCCCACTTACTCCGCATGGGTGTTTCTGTCCATGGTTAGCTATCAGGACGTGTCGGATTGGCTATATAACCGATAGATGATATCATCAGTCATAGGACAGGCATGCATCATATACATATTGTTTGAATTTCTTGCTTGTGCATTAATTGAGTTTGCCTAAATGATTACAATATGCTATTTGTTATATTTGCCTTCTGCATTACTTGTAATCTATCTGTGTTTGCCATTGTCTGCTTGAATTCATGTTTCGTTTGTCTGTGTGGCTCTACTGATATTTTGGAGGATTGTGGAGGGAGAGAAATAGTTGAGGTTTCGGTTCTTGGTTTATTCGATTGAAAGGTAGTGAAAGTATGAAGAGAATGTGGGTTAGAATAGAATTCCCCTATGAAAGTTACCAAGTTATGGATTAGTGAGAATTTAGGATGGATATGAAGAGGTAAGAAGTTTAAGATGCCTAGTGAGTTTATATTATAGTGCATTGTATTTATTTGGCACTTTTACCGTACTAGGAACCCATGGGTCGAGGGTTCTCATTCCGTATATATCTCTTGTTTTTCAGATACAGGTTTAGGTGCTCAGAAGTGAGCTGTGGTTCATCTGAGAGATGGCGAAGATCTTTATATTCTCTATTTTATATTTTGCTTAGAATCTCTCCACCTTTATTTTAAAAAGCTTATATTATGTATTGAACTATTTTGAACTTGCCTATAGAGGCTTTTTATGTTTTTTTTGGGAGAGATTAGGAGATACTGTTGTCAACTACTGTTATACTGTACCCTAGCCAGCCTAAACTTTGCGGGTCGCGACTAGTGGCTATCTAATTATGTTATATATCTATATACTGTGCTTCTCTTATTCTCCTTAATGCCTTCATCTGTATATTGCTTTCGACTTCACGCTTTATCTTTTAGTTGTCGATACGTGGGTGATACGACTTTGCGATTTTATTTTTATTCTTTTCATGCTTCTCGATTAATACTCCTTTCAATCTTACTTATAATTATGTATTAAAAATTTTCCTTGAGAGTCATACCACCTTATTATTATTGACTTATGATTCAAATATAAAGATTTAAATATTAGAGTGTTACATAGTACTACTTTATAAAAATACTAATAAAATACAAATTAAATAGATATTTTTTCAATTATTCTTATTTAGAGAAGTCCTC
>NC_029793.2:20037107-20043344 GCF_000816755.2 Arachis ipaensis
TAGATGTTTCCCATATACTTTTAGAAGAGTATATGAGTAATGAACCACCAAATCAAACTTCGAATATAAAAGAAAATCAAAATTTTCAAACACATAAAAATTAACCACAGCTATATTTTTGTATTTTCATTTTACTCATATTCTGATTATAAATGTGATTCTAATTTGATTATATGAAATTTGATTGTAAATGTAAATCAAATTTGAATACATTGTTTATAAAACTTTATTATAGATAAAATTAGTTTGACTATATTATTTGTAAATTTTTATTATAAAGAGACATTTCATATATTTTTTAAGAAGATTTAATTTTTGGTATTCATATAGTATAAATATATGAAGTTTGTATTTAAATTAATAGTTAATTATAAATTAGGTATTTAAAAATTTGTACATAGATTCAAAGTGTACAATAAACAACTTTTCGAATTAAACTCTAAAATAGTCTGGCGTCGTGCACTAAAATCGTTCTTGAGATTTTAATTGTATCAATTATGTTCCTGAGATTGACAAAAATGCACTATATTATGTCCCTGACTCATTTTTTATTAACGACATAATGACATGGGTTCATGACGTGGGCTGTTAGTGACACGTGTCACTCCATGATTTGGCCACGTGTAATGGTATGATGATGTGTTGATCAGTGACACGTGGCATACTGATGTGGATAGTTGTACCACGTGTTACAATACTATTTGGCCACGTGTTTGTTTGTGTCACGTGTTGCAACAGTATTCGTCCACGTGTCATCCATTATGTCATCATTGTAGATGCACTAAATTAGTCCCTCACTTTAAGTAACTCATTTTAGTCCCTAAAATTGAGTGTCGTGTACCAAACTAGTTTCTTCACTAGTTTTTTCTCTTTTTTTTCTATAAATTCAAAATTTTCAATATCTTTGAATCCATACTTGAAGTGTCTGAATATTATGTATATTCAAATGTACAGGAAATCATCTCTTTATACAGGAATTACAAAAATAGAAATAACTAGAAAATAAAAAAAAAATATTAGCCTAAAATAAGGAAAGATTTCTAATAATAAAATCCCTAAAAATAAGCTAAACTAAAACCGGAAAGGATATTATAATTAATTCTATTTACAGAAATTATTCATGAAATAAATTAGGAATTTGATTTTGATTTGATCTAGTCAACACTCTCCCTTAAGCTGGCTTGAAGATATCCTTCATTGACAGCTTGCTTATTATGCTATCAAAGGTCTTCTTGGGTAATCTTTTAGTTAGAACATCTGTCAATTGTTCCGTGGTCGGAACATATGGGATACAAATCTGTCCTCTCTCAATCTTTTCCTTTATAAAATGCTTGTCAACTTCAACATGTTTAGTTCTATCATGCAGAACTGGATTATGAGCAATAGAAATTGCAAATTTGTTGTCAGAATACAACCTTATTGGTGGAGAAATGGGAACCTTTAGTTCTTGTAGTATTTTTCTCTACCCATAGTGCTTCACATATTCCATGAGCCACTGCTCTAAACTCAGCTTCTGCACTACTTCGTACCACAACACTTTGCTTTTTACTCCTCCAACTAACCAGGTTTCCTCCAACAAAGGTGCAATACCCAGATGTTGACCTTCTATTCATGACATTCCCAGCCCAATCTGCATTTGTATATGCTTCTACTTGAAGATGTCCATAGTTTTTATAGAGTAACCCTTTCCCAGGCGACCCCTTCAAGTACCTTAGGATTCTAAAGACAGCATCCATGTGTTCTCGGCCAGGTGAATGCATAAACTGGCTTACCACTAACCGGGCGTGTATGGGATAAATAGATTAGTCTCCCCACTAACCGCTGATATCTCTCTTTGTCCATTACATTTTTTAGTTCACCTGGCTTCAATTTTAAGTTAGGCTCTATAGGTGTTTCAGCAGCTTTACAACCAAGTAATCCCATCTCTTTTAAAAGATCTAGGAAGTACTTTTGTTGGTTCATAAAAATGCCTTCCTTAGACCTTGCAAATTCAATTCCAAGGAAGTATTTTAACGAGCCAAGTTCTTTGATTTCAAAAGCTTTGGCAAACTTTTCTTTCAAGTCTTTTAGCTCCAAGCTATCATCACCTGTCAGAATAATGTCATTCACATATACAATTAAGATGGCAGTTTTATTAAATGCTGAATATTTATAGAAAAGTGTATGGTCAGCTTGGCTTTGAGTATAACCAAGTCCCTTCACCACCATTCCAAGTTGTTCAAACCAAGCTCTTGGAGATTGTTTCAATCCATAGAGAGATTTCTTTAGTTTGCACAATTTATTCCTCCTTAGTTCAACCTCAAATTCAGGTGGAAGTTTCATGAACACCTCTTCCTCTAGCTCCCCATTCAGGAAAGCATTCTTTACATCCAATTGATGTAAAGGCCAATTGTAATTCGCAACAAGAGATAAGAGAATCCGCACAGAGTTGAGTTTAGCAACTGGAGCAAAGGTCCCTCAATAATCTATTCCATAGGTTTGTGTAAATCCTCTAGCTACTAACCTAGCCTTATACCTCTCTATGCTTCCATCAGCATTGCACTTGATGTTGAAAATCCACCTGCAGCCAACCAATTTTGTATTCTGTGGTAGATCTACAATCTCTGAAGTTTCATTTTTCTTGAGTGCATGCCACTCTTCCATCACTGCTAATTTTCAATTGGGTTCATCTAGTGCTTCCTCTAAATTCCTAGGCTCAAACGGATTTATAATTTTAGAAGTAAAAGCTCGATGTTTTTGAGAGAGATTTTGGTAAGAGACATAATTGGAAATAGGATGGTTGGTGCTGATTTTCAGTACCTTTTTGGTGCAGATTCTGGTTTCTGTCCTAAGGACTATTGGCAAATTATTATTAGAAGTAGCAATTTCAGATTTACCTGAAAGATCCTCAGGTACTACAGTTGGGCCGTCTTCCGAGTTGTCAGATTGGATTGGTACAGAGATGATGGGCTGGTCTCTAATCTTCTTGGGATATTTTCGAATATAACATCAAATCTCCTTTTCTGATTGTGGTATTTTTTTTTCTGTTTGTGTTCCAACTAATTCTGACATAATTTCAAAATTGATTTCCACATCTTTTTTGTCAATTATTTTAGAATTTGTTTGATCAGTGAAAGTTGTATCTTCAATATGTAAGATAGGAGTGGGTAAAGGTTCATGCCAAAAATTTTTTTCACTTAGACTCTCTCCCTGAAGAAAATTTTTCTGAAAAAATTTTCATATTCCAAAAAAGTAACATCCATGCTTACATGACATTTCTTTGTGTGTGGATTGAAACATTTATAACCCTTTTGACTTGGGGAATAGCTAATAATAATGCATTTTTCTGTCCTTGGATCAAGTTTACTTCGGGGTGAAGGTGTATGCAAAAATACAGTACAACCAAATACTTTTAAAGGTAAATCAGAATGCAACCTACATGCTGAAAAATTCTTTTTGAAAGTATCCAACAGTGTGCAGTAATTTAACACACGCGTAGGCATTCGATTTATGAGATAGGCTACTGTTAGGACAACATCTCCCCATAAATACTTTGGAACATTACTCTCAAACATAATGGCACGAGCTACTTCAAGAAGATGTTTATTCTTTCTTTTAGCAATGCCATTTTGTTGGGGTGTATTGGGGTATGTAGATTGATGTTGAATACTTTTTTTTTTTTGAAGAAATTCACCAAGATTTTTGTTAAAGAATTCATTACCATTATCACTTCTTAATATTAAAATTTTTGTGTCAAATTGAGTTTCTACCATTTTTGAAAAATACTGAAAAATTTTAGAAACCTCAGATTTTTCATGCATGAGATAGATCTAACATAGTCGTGTGTGGTCATCGATAAAAATCATAAACCATTTCTTTCCAAATTGAGTTGTTATTTTTGATGGACCCCATACATCACTATGAATCAACTGGAAAGGTTTAGATGCATGATAAGGTTGAGAGTAGTAAGGAACTCTATGACTTTTTGCACGAATACAACTTTCACATTTAAGTAAGGAAGAATCAATATTTTTAAACAAACTTGGAGACAAATGTTTGAGATATGAAAAATTAGGGTGTCCTAGTCTATTGTGCCAGAGCATTATTTGGTCCTTTATAGGCATAGAACTTATACCACTAAATCCTTGAACTACTTTATCTTCCGAAATATCCTCAAAATGATAGAGCCCGTCCATCATCTTAGCACTACCAATCATCTTTTCCGAAGTCCGGTCCTGAAAAATACCATGAGTGTCAAAGAATGTCACAGCACAATTGGAATCCTTGCAGATTTTACTAATAGAGAGAAGATTACAAGAAAGCTTTGGTACATGTAGGACATTTCTTAGGTCAATATTTTTGGACATTTTAATTGTACCTTTTCCAGCAATGGATGAAAAACTACCATCAGCAACTCTAATTTTCTCATTTTCAAAAGAAGGAGAATAAGTTTTAAATAAAGGAGAGAGGCTGGTCATATGGTCAGATGCACCTGAATCGACAATCCATGGTGCATTCAAGTTTGAGGTACAGTTAAGGGACATAGGAATACTAAAATTACCTGTTTGAGCCAAAGAACCACTAGGAGTACTAGATACAGAACTGAAATTTAACAGCCTTATGAGCTGCTCAACCTGTTTCTTACTCAAGGATGATTTTTCAGCCTCATGAGCAATTGCGGTAGAACGTATGTTGGGACCAAGTTTGCTGCCTTTAAGATGTGCTGGTTTTCCATGAATCTTCCAGCAGGTTTTTTGGGTGTGACGAGGTTTATTGCAGTGATCACACCAAAGATTGGAGGGATGCTTCTGATTTGATGAACTTTTAAGTACAACAGGTGCCACTAAGAGTGCATTAGACTCCAAAGAAGTCTGTTCAGTCTTGCCTTTTCCGATCATCAAAGCTCTACGAGTTTCCTCTCTTCTAACCTCAACAAAAACTTCTCCAATTGAGGGTAGGATTGCTCTTCCAATAATTCTACCACGAACTTCATCTAGCTCCACATTGAGGCCTGCAAGAAATTGAAATATCCTCCCTTCTTCCACTGTTTGTTGGTGGTGTTTGGCATCAGCGACTGAAATCCACTTGTAGCTATTGAAGTGGTCAAGGTCTTGCCACACCCGCTTCAATGTGTGGAAATATTTGGTGACATTGTCACTCCCTTGTTGAATTTCTCTAACTTTTAGAGTAAGTTCATAAATATGGGATTTATTCCCAAGATCAGAGTACATCTCCTTGACACTATCCCACAATTCTTTGGCAGTGGTATAGTACATATAGTTACTACTGATATCCTCCTCCATTGAGTTCACCAGCCATGTCATCACCATAGAATTTTCGGTATCCCACACATTATATTGTTTGTCAGTAACGTTAGGTTGGCTTCGCTCACCGATGAGATATCCAATCTTCCCTCTTCCACGAATGTACATCTGAACTGAATGGGAGTCACCACTAACTAGTACCCGTTGCTCAGATTTTCAATCTGATGGAGTAGGAGTGATATTCTCCTTTTGTTCATGATTAATGACTGAGGAACTGTTAGCCATATCTATAAATCAGAGGCACAGTGTAGAAATTCTGCTCTGATACCAACTTGAAGTATCTGAATATTATGCATATTCAAATGTACAGGAAATCATCTCTTTATAGAGGAATTACAAAAATAGAAATAACTAGAAAATGGGAAAAATACTAGCCTAAAATAAGGAAAGATTTCTAATCATAAAATCCCTAAAAATAAGCTAAACTAAAATCGAAAAGGATATTATAATTAAATCTATTTACAAAAAAGATTCATGAAATAAATTAGGAATCTGATTTTGATTTGATCTAGTCAATATCCATTAATTTCAATTTTATTTTTTCACATGTTATTTAAATACAAGTGCTTCATGAAATATTTTTTCTCTTGCGGGTACCTTAACCGCTGTCTTGAAGTTGACGTGAAGACGTTTCAAGCACCTCCACTACCATCTCCGACCTCTTTCGTCTAGACTGAAGAGGTCGGAGATGGTAGTGAGGGTGCTTGAAGTGTCGTCAATCCAACCCATTTACACACAACAGAAACGTGTATTTCATAAGAACAAAAAAAGTGTATTTTAATTATTGATTTCTTGTTAAAAACACGTTTTTTGATGAAAATATGTGTCTAATCGATCATATAATTCTTTTTTTATAATAACATACTTATATATTACAAAATTTACCAATGTTAAATTATGATAGAAAAAATTATATAATTAAAACTAAAATCTT
>NC_029793.2:20043395-20066693 GCF_000816755.2 Arachis ipaensis
TAAAATTATCATTAAAAAATTATATAATTAAAACTAAAATCTTAAAATTTTTTATAAAAGCACTTGTATTTAAATGATATGTGAAAAAATAGAATTGAAATTAGTGCATCCAAGATATTGAAAAATTTTAAATTTTAAAAAAAAATGAGAAAAAAACTAGTGAAGAGACTAGTTTAGTGCACGACATTTAATTTTAGAGACTAAAACGAGTCACTTAATGTAAAGCGATGGACTAATTTGGTGCATCTACAATGATAACATAATGGATGACACATGGACGAATACTATTGCAACACGTGGCACAAATAGACACATTGTCAAATAACATTGTGACAAGTGGCATAATCATCCACATCAGCATGTCACGTGTCACTGGTCAACACATAATCACACTATTATATGTGGCCAAATCATGGAGTGACACGTGTCACTAACAGCCCACGTCATCAAACTATGTCATCATATTGTTAATCAGAGACCATTTTAAAATTTAACTCAATCTTTTTGTTTTGTCTATTAAACTCATTTGGTACACCTAATACCATAGAGTATGATAGTATAAGGCCCAATAGTATAAGAAAGAACTATCAATCTATCATGCAACTTGTAAAAAAAATAAAATAAAAAATTAGTCACATGTGTTAGAATAAAAAGTAGATATTAAAAATATCTAAAAGTAAAGTGGTTTTTTTTTTAAATAAGTTAAATGTTAGACTCTTCACAATCAACAAAAGTTTAGTCAAATTTTCATTTTATTTATGATAAAAAAATATTTAAAATTTAAAATGAAATTTTATCACACTATAATTAAACAAATTATATTATACAAAGTATTAGATAGTGCAACAAAGAGTGAACATAAATATAAATTCGTGTGATATAGACCATTGAGCGACTACATATGTACGAATAAAATAAATAATAAATATATAAAAAAAAAGTTGAATTAGTGTCTATTGTAGAGAAGATGGTATCTCATCACAAGAAATTTGGATATGTAATAAGAAGATTGATAGAATATCTGATTAAGAAGGTGGATGAGATGGAAAGTAAACAAGAAAAATGATAAAACAAAATCCAAAAAAATAATATAAGAGGTGGTCAAAAAAATATACATGTAAACAATTTTACTATAAACATGATAAATGATAAGACATAATAACATCATTTAATCTATATAACTTATCCCATCTAATGAGATAAGACTTTATTATTATTTTTATAGCATAAAAAATATAAAATAAAAATAAAAATATTATGTGTGATGCATATTTTACTCAAAATTAATTTTAATCTTCACTTTTTATCCAAATTCATTTTTTTAAACAAAAATTATATTAAAGAAGATGTTATAACAAATAATACAGAAGAAGAAGATTAAAGCCGAAAAATTGGAGAGAAAATATATTAGACTATTAGTAACTTAACAAATTTAAATGACATGGATTGAATTAAAATTTATTTTGTACATTAAGCATAAAATTAAATCAAGTTAAACATACCGTAATTTAAAGCTTTTCAAAAATTAGGAGATAAGAATCATGCTTTACTTTTTATTAAATTATATGCGTCAAATTTCAATTAAGAATTCATTAAGTGGTGTAAAAATAGCACTTCAAATTTCAAATTTTTATTCGGTTTATTTTTTAATAACTCAATCATTTTCTGATCAATAAAATTTTGAAATTTAACAAATTAAAAAAAAAAAAAAACTTGTCAACCATTAAGTTCGATGTCGAATATTATCAACTCTTTTCAAGGTTTTTGGTTTTTCCCAAATTAGAAATTACTATTTAGGGCCACTTTTCTTTTTTGGTATTATTTAGGGTCACTTTTATGCATTAGCTCATACTAACGAGTTTTATTTTTGGCCCAATACCTAGGGCCGATTCTGTTGTTCACTATCTAAGGCTTAAATCTTTTCTGCATAACTCTCCTTCTATAAGATAAACTTGCTCTTCTGATTTTTTGGGCCTTTCGCCCCGTTATATATATATATGGGTATCGCACAAGTTTTTGGTAGTACAACGTTTAGTTAAAATATTTTGAGATGCTGAAATTTGAGGCTTATATTTTTAGGAATGGAAGTTGTTATCTTATCCTTATTAGTTATGGAAAAGTGAAATGTTTCAATTCAATATGGAGTTGAATTTTTTTTTTTTTTTAATTAAATCACTAAATCGAGGCCGCAAATTCGCATGAGGCAAAATGTGAATAGAAATTGGAGGCTTAGATTTTTAGCAAGGTGAGTTCAAAATGTGGGAATTAGAGGGTCTGATTTGGGGATTAATTTTTTTTTATCTAAAAATAAATTGGTGGGTCAATTTTGTAAATTAAAAAATTAATTTTAAAAATAAAAAATTGGGTAGTTAGATTTATAAATTTTAAAAAAAAATTAAATTTAAAAACATTAAATTTAAGGATTAAATTTATGAGCTATATATAATTCAGTTGGGCCAATTGCACATAGTTCATCTTTTCTTTAACTCTTTCCTTCTTTTTCAACCTTTACTACTAGTGAGAACGAGAATGGTACTGAGTAAAAAAAAAAAAAATTGATGATAGAATTATGTTAAAAGTATATTATCATGATAAAATTTTATTACAAACACTGAGGGAATGAGATTTATATATGAGAATTTGTTTGATGTCGTTGTTTCTTTTACATTATCATTTGAAGAACTAAAATGTATGATTTGTGAAAGGATAAATCCTCAAATATCAAAGAAGATATCATGTATTTTTTGTAGGCATCCTATATCAGTATTTGGTTGGTTTATTACCGACGAGAAGCGACCATGCAAGAGATGTATGTTTTCAATCTATTATGAAAGCTAGATCACAAGTGTTGTTTATTGAGTTCGAACAATCTAAAGACGATCAAAATATCAAATGGAGAGACTGCAACAGTGATAGTGAGGAGAAGTTTGAAAGTAACTATGAGGATGTTGATCTAAATGAAGACGAGAATCAAGCTGATGGCATATAGAGGCAAATGTGGTAGATATGGCTAATGTACTAACAAACCAGCATCTGTTTGAGGTATAAAACCTGGTTAATTAATGCATAATTAATCCACAAATTAAAATTTATTCTAAAAAGTTAGAAATGTGATTTTTATGGTTTAATATGATAGAAAAAATTAAAACAAGAATTTCGACACTAATTTTAAAGAATTTAGTCCAAGATTGGGCCAAACGGGCCAACCGGACCCGTGTTGGACCCAAGACCCAGCCAAGTCTCATTAAACAAAAGGGTTTAGCACCCTCTTCTTCCCCACATAAGCAAAACACGTTGAAAGGGAAAGGGGGAGCATGAAACCCTTTCCCTCATTCAACTCAAACTTCATTCGATCATAACTTTTAATCCGGAGCTCCGATCGCCACACTGTTTACGACCACGCGACCACGTCGCTGAGCTTTACAAAGCCCACAACTTTATTCAAGAGGTAAGCCACGAATCCCTTCCAGATTTCTCAGCTTTGATTTTGAAATTATTAGGTTAAAATATTGAGATTTTGGACTCTTTAATGTTATAGGATCCAACTAGCTTGAAGAGAAAGCTTAATCTTGCCTCTTTGATACTTGGGTGTGGTAAGATTTCTCAACCCTAAGTCAAATTCTTGAGTTGTTGTGACTAGATATTGAGTTTATATGTGTGGATGCATATTATGTGTATTAGGCAATGTATATGTAAGTGGGTTGGAGCTTGTTAGTGATTTTGGAAGCTTGGAAGTGGATTTCAAGCTGGAAATTCTGTTGGTGAGGTGTTGAGTCTCAAAAGCTTGAGGAAAAAGTGAAATTGGAAGTGTTCCGGGTTGAGCAGGGAATTGGCCAAGGTATGATTTCGGTTTCCTGTATCTAAAATATAATGTAATGTGAAAACTTAGGATAGTGACCCTAGGATAGGAATTGAATTTGTGATGATGGTTGATTGGTTGAAATGGATAATATTGATTATGTTATTATTGGTTTTGGAGGGTTAATTGATGTTCTTGATTGATGATGCATGTGAGTTTTATATGATGATGATACTTGGTATGTATAAAGGTTGAATTAAAGTTAAAATTTATGCTTGATATGGATAATTGATCTTGTATGTTGATCATTGTGGAGTTAGAAATCTTGGTGGTGGGGTTTGATGAAAATGGAAGGTTGGTATTTGATGATGTATATTATGGATTGTGAAATTAGATTATTGAGTTAAAATTGATGAAATAGAGAATTGATGTGTTACGGAATGAATAAGGAAGTTGGAATGTGGTTGAGGTTAAATTGGTATGGTTTTGAGTGAATTAAAGAGGTTTGAAAAGTGTATGTTTGAGAATTGAGGCTTGGTTGTTTTTGTGAAAAATCATGATTTTGGCCCAACTTTGGGAGAGTATAACTTGGTCTCCGGACCTCTGATTGGTGTCAAACATATTTAAAATAATATTTGGTTCGAGATATTTATGCCGTTCAAAGAACGGAGGAAAAATATTTTAAAACGAGGAAGTTATGCTCGATTAAAGTTTGGTGTGTAAACTGAAAAATGTGGGCTTAGTAGCTTTTTGGTGCTACTGCAATATATGCATACGCATACACTCCATACGCAGGCAAAAATGCACGCTCACGCGTACGCGTGACCTGAAGATTCTACGTACGTGAAATCCTCATGCACGACCAGTCGATTATGCCTAGTTTGCATGCGTACGCGAGAAGAGCTATGCGTATGCATCTTGGCCCAAACGCGCACCCACGCGTACGCGTGACCCAGTTTTCATCAGCAATGAAATTTTGTGTTTTAAAACCTAATTTTAAACCTCTAAGCCTCTATTTTCATCCTTTTAGTCCTAAATCCTTATAGTATGCCTAGTAATGAGAAGAAGTCAGGAAGGGTGGTAGCTTGAGGATAAAGTAAGGGTAGAGTTAATGATGAATTATGATTAATGATGATTGTATGAGTTGCTGAGGGTGATGGTAGAAGTGCAGTGTATGTCGTGAGCTGAAGGGCTGTATTTGATAATGATTTATGGCTGGTTATGGATTATGTTATGAGCCGGATGACTATGATAAATTTGATTTATGGCTGATAATGAATATATGAATTTGGATGATTGTATTATCTTGAGTCCTCTTTCTCGAAAGTGCGACCCCAGAGAGATGATGGAAGGTGAGGATCCACTTCCTTGTTCCTCCTGGTATTGTAAAATCGCCTCCAGCGAGATGGTGGGAGGTTAGGATCCCCTCCTTAGTTCCTCCTGGATATATGAGAACATACCTCCTGGGTAGACGCAAGGGTTATGGTTTTTCCCCACTTGCTCCAGGTTGGTTAGTATAGAGGCTCCCCGGGTGGACGCAAGAGTTGTGGTTTCGCCCCACTTGCTCCGGATTATGATGAGTGATGTATAAAAAGTGTAATTATGTGATGTATAAGTGATTATATGGTCATAATGAATGATTATGACATGTTTATGAATGAATACTAAATGACTATCTGAGATACGAGTTTTCCTGGGTGAAAGCAGTGACTAGCCACCACGTGCTCTAGGTTGAGACTCGATACTCTACTGACCCTATGTCGTAAGTGTGGCCGGACACTGTGAAAGTTTCAGATGAGCTCGCCCCCGTGGATAAAGACCAGTGTGGGTGTTGTATGATTATGATTATGATTATGTTTATGATTGAGAATTACTCGAGTTGGGGAAGCACGATAAAGGGATAGTCCAATGGTTAGCTACCAGGACTTGTCGGGTTGGCTTTATAATCGACAGATGAGACTCATCAGCCACTAGGACAGGCATGCATCATATACATCTATATGTTTGTTTGGTGTGATTTATATGGATTACCTAAGTGACTGCATAAACTATTTGCTACCTGCTTTATTTGTTGTTATATGCCTTCTATTTATGATTTTCTTGCTTGAAATAATTTTGTTTGTGGCACTTTGGTTCCATTGGTGGTTGGGAGGTTCGGAGGAGTTAGAAAGGAGAGTCTTAGATAGCTCTGAAGACCCTTAGCTAGTTGTCTGTTTTATCTTTGTGGTTTAGTTAGGTTTATAAGCTTTAATTATATGTTGAAAGTTCTAGGATTACCTTCGGCTTTCTTAAGACATTATATGTTAGATATGTGGGTATTGTTACCATGCTGAGAACCTCCGATTCTCACCCATGCGGATTTTGTGGTTTTCAGATGTAGGGCATGAGGCTCCTCGCTGAGGCATGTTGGAAGCTTCTGATTTAGCGAAGATCCTTAGCTCTTGGGACTTTATTTTGGTTATCTGTACTTACTTAGATACTTATATTCTCCATTGTTTATATATATACTGTATAAACTCCTCTTAAAGGATATTTTGGAGACTTAGGTTTTGTAACTCTGTATTTTGGGTTTTTCCTATGTATCTATATATGTATAACTATGTGCTCGGACTGGTTACCTTCGCAAACCGTGACCTGAGCTTTGCTATCTGTATCTTGGTCCTCTATTGTACATATATCCGTGTCAGCTTACTTTATCGCTTCGTGAGCGTTACGCTTTTCGATTTAACAATTTTTGCTTTACCCCTTTCTTCAAAGGCTCCTAGTTATAAATCTTTCTTTGCTACAATATATAAATATATTTTTCTTTTAGAGGTCGTAGCGCCTCACCACCTCTATTTTACATCCTAGGTGTAAAGCTCTGCGTGGTAGGGTGTTACATGAAGAGCCACCTTTCATGCGTGCATTAGATCTAGAGGCTATACATGCACTAAAATTTCCTGAATAGTTGAATGAAGGTAATAATTTGGATAATTATATGGTAGCTTTATATTATAGAAATAGTTAAGTTTAGGTTACCTAATATAATATGATTATTATTAACTTCTTTATGAAGTTAGTTGAAACCATGCCTGCATACTAGGGGGATGACCTAGTTTCTGATATCCGGATGTTACATTAGACCTTTTAGAGTTATTACCCTTGCATTAGACGAGACTCCCTTATATGAAAAATATAAGGGTTGTTCGTTGGTTGTGGTTTCATAGAATGGTAACAACAACATTGTACCTATTGAATTTGCCATTGTGGAGAGAGGGACTTCTGATGCATTGCATTTTTTTTCTTAGTAACTTGCGACAACATATAGTGACATAGGATGGTGTGGGCCTCATCTTTGATCGACATAATTTTATTAGATCAGTCATTGTTTCTAGTAACAGAGCTTAGTCGTCTCCAAGATCTTTCCACATGTTTCGCATCAGGCATATAGAGTCCAACTTCTTGAGAAAATTCAAGGCATTGTATCTCCAAAAGCTTATCGTCAGCATAGGTAAATAAAAACACTAAAGTTTTTAATTGTTATAGTTACATGTCTCATAATTGTTATTTATATTTAGTGGTTTTATTTTTTTCCTATCGTAGGATATTCTAGGACAGTTCAACAACATAGCTTGCATTACCAGTGTTTATGTAAATGAGGTAAGGCTTACACAAAGGGGCTGGGCGAGATCCCGCGCAAATAGCATGCTTGAACATTTAATGGTGGATACCAATGGGTCATATGACCACAAATCTGGTTGATTGCATCATCATCATTGTCAACCCCCTGGTGCTCTCCTCGATGAGATTTAAAGGTTACAAAAGGTTTAGAGAAAGGGGGGATTGAATCTATGGCATTCTTTTATTTTAATAAACAAATCCTTTATTACACAACTTAAACTTGATTTCTGTTTGAACTGTGCAGTGAAAAATTTAAGAGACATTTTTTTTGTCTCAAAAATATCAAAAAACAGAATAGATAGAGAAAGGAAGAAGTTGACACAATCATGTATCCTGGTTCAGTTGCCTTGTGCAATGCAACCTACATCTCCACCATAACAGTGGTAGAATTTTCACTATAGTCAAAGTATTACATACACAAATTTCATAGGATTCACATAATTCTATTTGGACTCCCAAGTTTCTTCCTAAACTTGATTTGGTTATACTAATACCTAAACTCTTTACACTAAGTGCTTACCCAACTAGCAAGGGGTACCTCACAAGTACTTGACACAAGACAAAAAATTACAACCAAAGTAAATCACAATCCATTCTTGGCTCTTCTCTCAAGTGTTTCACTCAACCTTTTTCACTCCTAGGCTTTTTCTCAATGCCTTTGTCTCAGTCTTTTACCTCTCAAAGACAATACAAAAAGATATACATTGAAACTGAAATACAAAACTGTAAAATATGAAAGAGATTGATGCATAAAAGCTTAAACACTATGACCTGAACCCAACAACAGAACTCAATACTTGATTCTTCATCTTGGCGGAGTGCTCCCTTTAGTGTAGTTGCAATGCTTCTAAGACTTCAAACTCAGTAGTGAGATTTCACACACAGCTCTCTATTTGGGTTCTCTCTCCTTGCCTGCCTCAGAAATAATTTTTTTTCTTTTTGTACCTCTTGCAGAGTCATCCTTTTAGATTTTTTCTAAGTCAACTCTTTGAATTGTGTGCCTCCTAAACTTGTCATCTCGCTTTCTTCAATTAATCCCCAAATTAGAGATTTTAAAGCTGGTCCTTTTGCTTGACCGAAGACCTCAGAGCAGCAAAAAGAAATTTTTTAGTGGTAAACCCAAATCCGAACCCTTGAGATAGTGCTTTGTCCCCAACAAACATTTTGAGCCTTTGATTTACAACGGTGATTATCAGAAATCACTTTCTCCATTTATCCCAAATTGACATTGCAGAGATTTGAAGAAAGAGTGAAGAAAATAAATTGTATGCAAATGAAAATAAATCACCTTTATCCTCTGACTTAGCTTAGCTTGCTTTAATTAGGGTGATTAAACATTTGCCTTTTGTGATTTTAGCTTTCTCTTTCTTTCTTCTCTGGTGAATGAATCAGGAAGAAGCTTTCTCTCTTTCTTCATAAGTCTGACCGAAGCAAGCAACGTGAACGTTAGCTTTGGATGGCTTCAACTTGAACGAGTAACTTGGGCTTGGATTGGCTTCTTTCCATTCAACCCGATTGATTTCTTTGTCACACAACATTTGGGCTTTGTTTGTGAATTTTGCACACTTTAGTAGCTTCTGTTTCTTTGTTCAATTTGTTTGGGCTGCTGCCATTTTATTTCTTTGGCCTGCAATACTTAGCAAAAGCTTATCAAATAAACAATTGGGTATTTAACCTAAAAAATTGATGTTTGTCATCATCATTAAACTAATTGCATTCTTATCTCAACAATCTCCCCCTTGATAACAAGCATGATTTCAAAGGATAGGATTAAATAAGTTGAGTTAAATAAATTAATGCACTTTCCTTTGAGTGATATCATTTGCTTTTGGTTTGCTCCCCCTTTCCTTTTCAAATGTTGCTCCCCTGAATTTGTGCTCTTCATTTGTTTCTTATTCACATATTCACAAAGGAAACACAACTATGTGCAACATATAAATGATTATTAAGGGATAGAGCATACATTAAGAATTTCAAACCAAAGTCTAAACCGAAGCAGCACCTATAACCGAAACAGGCAACTTAAAGAAAACAGAGTATGTAAAAAATTTTCAAAATAGAGTTACAAAACAAAGCATGTCATCATCACATAAAATAGAGCACATAAGACAGTATAAAATAGTACTACTACTTCTCCCCCTTTTATTATCAAGGGAGGAAAAAGAAGCAATATCAAACCTGCAGCAAATTGTTAAGGCAAAGTCCATATAACTAGATAAACCAAGAACAAAATAAAACAGTAGTTAATCTGTTTACGGTCATCTAAGACAAGACAAAGTTCAAAATAAACTACAATTGTTCCATGAAACAATTAAAAAAAAAACAAAATAATAAAGATCAATAGAAGAGACATCCTCATGCATCCGAACCATCCCCCTCAAAGTCAGTAGATTCTTCAGGGTCAGAGGCCACATTATCATCCTCAAGGGTGTTTTCAATGAATTTCATGAGAACTACCACCCTATCTCTAGACTTTCTGAGGTAGTTTTCATGCTTGGCAGCCAATTTTCTCTGCTCTTTGCTTAAGGTAATCAGATGGTTGGATTGAGAGACAAATTCCTGCACCACATCCTTCACCACTCCATATAGAAGTGATTTATGTCCAGTGGAAGCTGAAGTCCTAGAGGCAGATGGAGGAGAAGATTCTTCTGGCACATAGTCATCATCATCATCATCAAGGACCACCCTTTCAGTTCGAGTTGGTCCCTTTTTCTACTATTTCACTGAACCACCTCCTTTTAGATGTCTATTTTCATATGTCTCATTTGATAAGTCAACACCAAAAAGTTCAAAAATGCAGGTTAAGAACGTGCTATAAGGAAGAGCTTTATCTTTCTCACTTCTAATGCAATCAAACATATACCTTACCATTAAGTATGCAAAAGAAATTTCAGATTTTGTGAGAATAGCATATAAAACCATAGTGTCACTGATAAACCACTATTTTATGGTTTATCTTGTGCTCAAGTAAGTGGTTTTTATCAACTCTTTACCCACTTATTCATACTATTCACATGTTTTACATTCTCCTTCCTGATTTTGTGCTATGATTGAAAACATGCTTCTTTGGCCTTTATATTGCTAATATTAATCCTCTCTTATCACCATTAGATGCCTTGATATGTGTGTTAAGTGATTTTAGAGATTACAGGGCAAGAATGGCTTGGAGGATGGAAAGGAAGCATGCAAAAGTGGAAGGAATACAAGAAGTTGAAGGAACTGCAAAGCTGTCAGCCTGACCCTCTCGCACTAAAACGACCATAACTTGAGTTACAGAAGTCCAAACGATGCGGTTTCAGTTGCATTGGAAAGCTAATGTCCGGGACTTCGATTTGATATATAATATGCCATAGTTGCCCTGACGCTAGAAGATGCGAACGCGCGCCCCACGCGGACACGTCGTAGTGACGAAAATCAGCGTGACAGATTTCTTCTCCAGCGATTTCTGGGCATTTTCGACCCAATTTTCGGCCCAAAAAATACAGATTAGAGGCTATAAAGTGGGGGAATGCATCCATTCATGAAAAAAGCTTTCATATTCACAATTATTAGGATTTAGGATTTTAGGATTTCTATTAGTTTAGTTCAATTCATCTTCATTCCAGGTTCTATGTTCCTTCAATATTTATTTTCTACTTTTATTTACTCTAATACTTTTATTTGTATTTGATTTATGTTGTCCAATTGGCTTATGAACATTTCCATGTTATGACTTGAATTTATGTTTAGACGTAATTTGATGTGTTTCAGATTTATGATTGCTTTATTTACATGAATGCTTTTAAATTAATTTAGAATTTTCCCTTTTGGCTTTGGTTAAATAATTGGTGACGCTTGAGTTATCAAACTCGAGGTGTTGACTGAAAATTGGAATTCTTCAAGAATTAATTTGAGATCCAATAACTCTAACTTTTCCTAAGGAGAGACTAGGACTTGAGGAATCAGAATTAATTCATCCACTTAACTTACCTTCATAGTTAGAGGTTAACAAAGTGGGAGAGAAATCCAATTCTCATCACAATTGATAAGGATAACTAGGATAGGACATCCAGTTCTTATACCTTGCCAAGAGTTTATTTTATTATTATTATTTTATTTTTTTTATCATTTAACATACTTCTCCCTTACTTTCAAAACCCCCCAATTTACAAGACTCATAACCAATAATAAGAACATACCTCCCTGCAATTCCTTGAGAAGACGACCCACGGTTTAAATACTTCGGTTATCAATTTCTTTAGGGGTTTGTTACTTGTGACAACCAAAATATTTGTATGAAAGGACTTTTGTTGGTTTAGAAACTATACTTGCAACGAGGATTTATCTGCGAATTTCTAGACCACGCAAAAGTTCCTCTCATCAAAATGGCGCCGTTGCCGGGGAATTGCAAACGTGTGCCTTATTATTGGTTATTGTAAATATTTGCTTTTTACTTGTTTATTTGTTTCTATTTTTGTTTTTATTTTTGCTTTTTCATAAATTAAGAGGTTATTGGTTTTTATTTAGTTATTAAATTTTTTTTCAAAAATTTGTTCTTCGTGTTCATCTTAACCTTCAAGTTGTTCTTAGTTATTTTCTTCGTTTTAATCTAAAAATTTTAAGTTTAGTGTCATTTTATTGTTTTTCTCTTTCCTCATTAAATTCAAAAAATTCAAAATTTAAAATTTCAAAATTTAAATTTCAAAATTCAAATATTTTTCAAAAAAATCATATCTTTTCTTATTTCAAAAATCAAATTTCAAAAATTCAATTTTCAAAAATTTAAATTTCAATAACCTTTAATTTAAATTTATTTTTATTTTCGTTTTTAATTTTATTTGCTACTATGAACTCTCACCCCTTTAGCTATGAGTCTGGTTACAATTATGTTGCAGGAAGAGGAAACTATAATGAAAATAGACATCAAGGTTGGAAGAATCAAAGATGGGAGGAGCCACAAGGATTTGATCAACCCTCTTGGCAACAACCCCCTCCAATGCACTATAACCAACAACCATTCTGTGATGCATACCAAGATGATGATTATGGTGGACCCCCTTGTAGTTACCAACAAGCCCCGCCATATGCTTATGAACCATCTCCTCAACACAACTTTGGACCACCATACTCACAAGCCCCTTACCACCAAACACCACCATATGACCCTAACCCTTATCCACCATACCAACCACCTTATGAGCCATATGAACCATACATAGAACCACCCAAATTTCAACCCAATTACTCCCAAGAATCACCACCTCCATATGCACCATATCCATATCCATCAATCCAAGAGCCTTATGGTCCTACTTATGATAGCCGAGCGCAACAAGAATCACAGGATCGTCTCAAGAAAACAGTGGAAAAATTTCATGCAACCCTTCACCAATTGAATCAAGCAATAAATCAATTACCTTCCCGACGTTCGGACACTCAAGAAACCCCATGGCTTCATGTGGACAATCTAATGAAGAACGTAGCATGAAGGAGATACTAGAAACTCCAGTGGACAGTACGGAGCATGACTTTGTACTGGAACAAGTGAAGGAAGCTGTAATTATTGAAAAGGAAGAAGTGGTTGTAGACTTAGGAGATGATGAACCTCCATGGGAAAGTCAGGTTATAGAACCTCCTTCCAAGGCGATTGAAATTGATGCTGAGGAGGGTGTACAACCTCCAAGGCATATCATGGTTAAGGACTTGGAAGAGGTCGATCAAGAGATGGAGATTAAAGAAGAAGAATCACAGCCTCCCATGCCCTTGGAAAGCAGTGAAGAGGAGATTGAATTGAAAGAAAGCTACCATGAGGAAGAGGTTGAAATTGAAGAAGCTTACAAGGAGGTGGAAGTTGTTAGAGAAGAGCACAAGGGAGTGGAGCTTGCAAGTTCATTAGAAACACCTCTCCCAAGGCCATTACCGTCCAACACAACGTTCAAGTGGGTAAAATTCTTATCCTTGACCTTTACCTTCCCACTTGAATATGGGCTACTGGAGACGGATGGTCAACTTAGAGCTCTTTGTGGCATTAAGAGTAAGAGGAAGATGGTCAGTGGTAAGAATTGTCCTGCAAGGTTCATTATGGTTGGAAGCTTTAAGTTTAAACACAAAGGTTGGTATAAAGCTCAACTGAATGGGTCTAGGAAGCTATTTGGATGTCTCAGTGAGAATTTCAATTGCGTGCCACCCGGATGGAATCATGATGATCAATACAAAGACGGATGCAAAGGCAAGGTCTGGGACCCCGGAATTCAGTCTAGAAATCAATACTCTTGGGGCCTTGTCACTTGTTTTACTTTGCTTGAAGGCTTTCTGCGCCTAGTTTGGGATCCCGGAGGCCATTGGAATTACAAACATTGGTAGAGATTCCTGGATGAGTTCAAGCACAAGCCGCCATGACAAGGAGCTCACCAAATGTCCAACTTAAGGACTTTAACTAAAAGTGCTAGGTGGGAGATAACCCACCATGGTATAATCGTTCCTTTCTCAATTTCAATTTTATTTCATTTTTTTAGTTTTTCGTTTTATTTTATTCTATTTTTATTGAACCTGGATTTATTCATAACATCCACATCTGCATTTTACATTCTGCATACTGCATATTGCATATAAAAAAAAAGCACGCACGCGACGCGGCAGCGTCGCTGACGCGTCCGTGTCACCAGTGCATTGGGGAGAAAAGAAATCGAACAGAAAGTCACGCGAGAGCGTGGCTGGAGGCGTGCCTTTGGCACAATTTGACCCACGTGACCGCGTCGCTGACGCGTCCGCGTCACTTACGCGGACGCGTGACCTGGAAATCGACGTGAAAATGGTGTATAGCCGAAAGTTGTGCTGGAGTAGGGCTGGACTGGTGCTAAACGCACAAGCCCTACGACGCGACCGCGTGCCCCACGCGTCTGCGTCATAGCCCAGTATTGGCCACCCACGCGACCGCGTCTACCACGCGATCGCGTCACCCAAAATTTTGGCACTAATGAGTTTTTTAACAGAAAGTTGTGCGATCGTGAGGCTGCCCTCGCGCCAGTAGCACAAAAACGAGTCACGCGACCGCGTCAATCCGATTCAGCACAATTCGCGCGAACGCGTCACCCACGCGTCCGCGTCGCTTGTGCCGCACAGCTTATCTAAATTAGCCAAAAATATCTTATCTTTTCTTCCCCAATCCTAATTTTTCTTATCCTTTCTTACTTTCTTCTTCTTCATATTTTTAACTTCTCATCCCTCTTCACTTCCATTCTATTTCATTTAATTTATTTGCATATTTTCATTCATTGCATTATTGGTGTTAGAAATTTATTTGGATTATTAAGGGAATTGTTTGACAATTATATATTAATTTTATAGGGTTGCTTGCATATTCAATTTAATACTTTCAATAGCTTATTTACCATGCATGCTATGTGTTTGTGAAAAAGCCCGTATGGCAATGTGCACTATTTTTTGATTTCTTTCTATCTACTACTCTAAATGCTTGCTTTTCACAAAACCCTTTTCACTATTAATTAAATATAATTGTTATTACAAACATGTTGTTAGACTTGGTAATCTAACTTGGACATTGAATGCTTGATCTATGCTACTCATGCCTTTGCCAGCATGCTAATAAACATCTTGCATTTAATTGTCATCATATGCACTTACTATATTTTTATTAATGATTTTTCACATGTAGTCATGACAATGTGTTAACATCATTCATCTTTTAATGTGCATTGATTACCACCTTTCCCACTCTCTTCCTTGCTCGAACCCTTAGCTTTAAAAGTTACTTTCTTTTTCCCTTTTCAGGATGACCACTAAGAAGGATAAAGAGAAAGCTACTCCCAAACCACCAGCAAGGAAATGAACAAAAAGAACCCCAGCTGAGGAACCACAACCCGTCCACTTGTACATCTCAGTATGCACCGAGGACGGTGAAATCTTTAAGTGTGGGGAGGTCGATACCAATCTCCATGGGTTAGTTACTCTTCTATCTCAACACCAATGGTTTATTTTCCTTGTTAGTTGTTGCATTTACATATTTGATTGCATATTTGTTTGATTTTGTGCATATTTTACCACTTGGTTGAAGTAATATTTTCTTTTTCAAGAAACCTTTTAGAGCATTTCACCAATTTGAATAAAATTTAATGTTAAACTTGTTTGAAGAAATATTATACTGGAACATGGTTTAGAGCTTGAACACACAAAACCTGTGAGATTTTGAGCCTATTTGATTGGTTGCATTTTATCAACCAAAATTCTGTTTTAGTGTGTATTTTTCTCTCTAAAATTGTGATTTTTGTCTTGCTTAATTCTATATTTCCATTATTTGATGTATGTATGCACTTATATGATTGAGGCCTTATTTCACTGAACTTACATACCCATATGGCCTTAACCTTTCATTATCCCTTGCAAACCAATTTTGAGCCTATTTTATCCCTTTATTCTTTACTTTAGCTCATTGCTAACTCTAAGCGAAAAACAATAATGTCTTTAATTTGAATCATTGGTTAGCTTAGACTAGTGAGAGTGCTCATGAATTAAGTGTGGGAAAAAGTGGGTTTGAAAATGCTTGGTTTAAGAATTGGGTGTTATATATCTTTATGAAAATGTGAAAGAAATGTTTAGGACATGTTCATGCATTCAATAAATTAATCATATGCATTGAGAAAAAAAAATAATAATATATAAATAATAAAGAAAAAAAAGAGAGAAAAAGAAAAGAAAAAAGAGCAAATAAGAAAAAGGGGACAAAATGCCCCAAAGCAAATGGTGAAAGCAATGCATATGTACTGTACTTGAAATCAGAATGCATGAATATGTGGAAAGCATAGTAAATGGGTAGTTAGATGTTGTATTATGATTACATGAATTGTCCAAGTTAGGTGGAAAGTTTAAGTTAATTAAGGATTCAGATTTTAGTCCACTTGGCCAAATACAATCCTACCTTGACCCTAACCCCATTACAACCCTTAAAAGACCTCTTGATATATGTATTTGTGCATCAAATTTATGTTGATTGTTAGATGAAGAGCAAGCCTTAGAAAGCAAGGTTAGTAGAGAATTGAGAGAGTCGAACCTTAAACACATGAGTGATTAGAGTGTATACACTTCTAGTGAGGGTTCGATGCTCGATTCCTTGTTCCCTGCTTTCATGAGCTATCTTCTTACAAGTCTGCTTGTCTTCTATTGTATAATTTGAATTAGTGAAATCTAATTTACGTTTGTCTTGAAGAGCTTATTTACTTTTAACTAAGTAGGTAGAAACATTTTGCATGTAGTTGCATTCATAGGGTGCATTTCATATTAATTTACCATTCATCTTCACTCTCTTTATAGATTCTCTTGAGCTTAGCATGAGGACATGCTAATGTTTAAGTGTGGGGAGGTTGATAAACCACTATTTTATGGTTTATCTTGTGCTCAAGTGAGTAGTTTTTATCAACTCTTTACCCACTTATTCATACTATTCGCATATTTTACATTCTCCTTCCTGATTTTGTGCTATGATTGAAAACATGCTTCTTTGGCCTTTATATTGCTAATATTAATCCTCTCTTATCACCATTAGATGTCTTGATATGTGTGTTAAGTGATTTCAGAGATTACAGGGCAAGAATGGCTTGGAGGATGGAAAGGAAGCATGTAAAAGTGAAAGGAATACAAGAAGTTGAAGGAACTGCAAAGCTGTCAGCCTGACCCTCTCGCACTAAAATGACCATAACTTGAGCTACAGATGTCCAAATGACGCGGTTTCAGTTGCGTTGGAAAGCTAACATCTAGGGTTTCGATTTAATATATAATATGCCATAGTTTCCCTGACGCTAAGTGACGCGAACGCGCGCTCCACGCAGACGCGTCGCAGTGACGAAAATCAGCATGGCAGATTCCTTCTCCAGCGATTTTTGGGCTATTTTTGACCCAGTTTGTGGCCCAGAAAACATAGATTAGAGGCTATAAAGTGGGAAAATACATCTATTCATGAAAAAAGCTTTCATATTCACAATTATTAGGATTTAGATGTAGTTTCTAGAGAGAGAGGTTCTCTCCTCTCTCTTAGGATTTAGGATTTTAGGATTTCTATTAGTTTAGTTCAATTCATCTTCATTCCAGGTTCTATATTCCTTCAATATTTATTTTCTACTTTTATTTACTCTAATACTTTTATTTGTATTTGATTTATGTTACCCAATTGGCTTATGAACCTTTCCATGTTATGACTTGAATTTATGTTTAGACGTAATTTGATGTGTTTCAGATTTATGATTGCTTTATTTACATGAATGCTTTTAAATTAATTTAGAATTTTCCCTTTTGGCTTTGGTTAAATAATTGGTGACGCTTGAGTTATCAAACTCAAGGTGTTGACTGAAAATTGGAATTCTGCAAGAATTAATTCGAGATCCAATAACTCTATCTTTTCCTAAGGAGAGACTAGAACTTGAGGAATCAGAATTAATTCATCCACTTAACTTACCTTCATAGTTAGAGGTTAACAAAGTGGGAGAGAAATCCAATTCTCATCACAATTGATAAGGATAACTAGGATAGGACTTCCAGTTCTTATACCTTGCCATGAGTTTATTTTATTATTATTATTTTATTTTTCTTATCATTTAACATACTTCTCCCTTACTTTCAAAATCCTAAATTTACAAGACTCATAACCAATAATAAGAACATACTTTCCTGCAATTTCTTGAGAAGATGACCCGAGATTTAAATACTTCGGTTATCAATTTTAAAGGGGTTTGTTACTTGTGACAACCAAAACATTTGTATGAAAGGACTTTTGTTGGTTTAGAAACTATACTTGCAACGAGGATTTATCTGCGAATTTCTAGACCACGCAAAAGTTCCTCTCATCAGTCATAGAACGATACCCTCTAATAAGAACCACTCTAAAGAAGAATAATATGGTTCACTATACGATGGAGCTGAGCCCGATGATAACCCAAAGCTTTGTGAGTTGGTGTGAGGCTATCAATTAGAGAGATATTTTCACACACAACAGCTAGAGCATCTCTATAGGAAACACCTAACCCTTCATCCCATTACCAGAGGTATAAGCACATGCACCAACATCAATATATTTTAGAGCATCACTTATGGTTTCCTCATTCAAAACAAGGTCATGACCTTTCACATATGAGTAAATGCTGCCCTCATGGTAGGTCATATTTGCATAGAATTCTTTAACTAAGACTGGGTAGACAGTTTTTTTATTTTGAAAATATATTTTCAGTCTAGAAATTGAAGATTATCAGCAAAAATAAAACCTTTCTTTTTTAGGGTTGGTAAATCAGCAAGAAAAGTAGGACGGATGGTATAGTAAATAACAACACCATCATAGAAATCATTATTCATGGTAGATCGAAAACGGTGAGGGTTGTAGTTATAGTAAGAGGTCATGAATTGTGCTTTGTGTTCAAAAGGGTCAATGGAAGGCTCTTGAACAGATTTGAGAGGGAGATGAGGGTTACCTCTTTGAAAACGCTAAGGTGATGACCTTGGCCTAGGTCGCGATCGTTCAGGCGCTAGCTCCTCAGCTGCTGGTCACTTTTCCTTCAAAGTGCTTGGTTTTGAGGGAGCACTTGGTGGAGTCGTCAGCTTGGAAGAGGAGGGATACCTTGGAGTGGTTTTGGTGCATACCATTGGATCAGTGCGAGGAGGAGAAGCGGGAGGAGATGGTGAAGGTGTGAAGGTTTGGTCTTTGGAGCTAGGAGAAGTTCTAGGTTTTTCAGGAAATTTGAGAATTTTGGCTCTTGGACTCTTTTGAATCACGGTTTTCTTCTTTATTGGTGTGGACAAAAATTTCGAAAAAACAAAGCACTAATGATAGTGGAAAAGAAACGAAGAGGTGGTGGAAGGAGTTATGAAGAGAGATGTTTGGTAACTGCAGCAAGAAAAAAAAATTTCTTGAAAACATGCAACTGCACCACATATGACAAGACCTTAAAAAGACTTGACATCATAAAGCATGATTTGATTTTATAAAAAAAAATACTAGGTAAAATAAAATTGATAAAATAAAACCTTTTTTACTAAAGGACAAAATACAAATTCACACATGGATGATGTAACACTCATTGGGCCTAGAGATGATATAGTTTAAGGAAACATATTGGACCACAATAACCCTGAACTGAAGGGTTAGCCCAAAAGATTCAGAACGTGCAGTTGAGCCCAGAAAATAATATTCAGGATTATGGTTCTTCATTTGTCCAAAATTGTCTCATCCCAACCTGAGAGACAAAAACTTCAACAAACACATCAACAAGGCATAAATAATGAATCATGACTTAGGATTCCTAGATTCGTCCTGAGATTGCAAAATTTATCTTCAGCTAGAGGTTTGGTGAAAATATCTACTAATTGATCCTTTGATTTAACAAATTGAATGCTAATATTCCCTTTTTGAACATGTTCCCTTATTGAGTGAAATCTCACCTCAATATGTTTAGTCCTAGAGTGCAAAACTGGATTTTTGGAAATATTTATAGCACTTATATTGTCACACAACAAGGAAATATTTTCAGCATTTAATTTGTAATCAGCAAGTTGAGTTTTCAACCAAATAAGCTGAGAACAGCAAGAGGATGTAGCAATATACTCAACCTCTGTAGAGGATAATGCCACTGTAAATTACTTCTTACTTGACCATATATTTAAGGACTTCCCAAGAAAACAGCATATGCTTGATGTGCTTCTTCTATCCACTCTATCTTCGGCAAAGTCTGCATCACAGTAACCAACTACAGAAAACTCGTTAGTCTTAGGATACTATAAACCAAAATTGGATGTACCATGAACATATTAATAATCATTTTAACTGCAGAAAGATGTTATTCTTTTGGTTTTGATTGGAATCTTAAACACATTCCAATGCTTTGCACAATATCGGGTCTAGAGGAAGTTAGGTACATAAGAGATCCAATCATTCCTCTATACTTAGTCTCATCAACATCTTTCTCAATTTCACCTTTTCTAACATTGAGTTAGGGTACATTGGTGTTCCCATGGGTTTGGCATTTTTCATACCAAATTTCTTAACTAATTCCTTGGCATACTTCTCTTGATGGATAAAAATATCATTTTCAGTTTGCTTTATTTGAAGCCCAAGGAAGAAGTTAAGTTCACCCATCATACTCATGTTAAATTCACTTGTCATGAGTTTTCTAAATTCAGTACAAAGGGTCTCATTAGTTGATCCAAATATAATGTCATCAACATAAATTTAGACTAAAATAAAATAATTATTAGAATTTTTAATAATAGAGTAGTGTCTGTGGTGCCTCTTTGATAAAGGGGGGATTGAATCTATAGTCTTCTTTTACTTTAATAAACAAATCCTTTGTTACACAACTTAAACTTGATTTCTGTTTGAACTGTGCAGCGAAAAATTTAAGAGATAATTTCTTTCTGTCTCATAAATATCAAAAAATATAACAGAGAGAGAAAGGAAGAAGTTGATACATGTATCTTGGTTCAGTTGCCTTGTGCAATGCAACCTACATCTAGTCTCCACCACAACAGTGGTGGAATTTTCACTATAGTCAAAGTATTATATACACCAATTTCATAGGATTCACATAATCCTATTTGGGCTCCCAAGTTTCTTCTTAAACTTGACTTGGTTATACTAATACCTAAACTCTTTACACTAAGTGCTTACTCAACTAGCAAGGGGTACCTCACAGGTACTTGACATAAGACAGAAAATTACAATCAAAGTAAATCAGAATCCACTCTTGACTTTTCTCTCAAGTGTTTCACTCTGCCTTTTTCACTCCTAGGATTTTTCTCAATGTCTTTCTCTCAGCCTTTTATCTCTCAAAGATAATATAGAAAGATATACATTGAAACTGAAAGACAAAATTGTAAAACATGAAGGAGATTGATACATAACAGCTTAAACATTATGACCTGAACCCAACAATAGAACTCAATACTTCATTCTTCATCTTGGCAGAGTGCTCCCTTTAGTGTAGGTGTAATACTTCCAAGACTTCAAACTCAATAGTGAGATTTCACACACAACTCTCTATTTGGGTTCTCTCTCCTTGCCTGACTCAGAAACAATTTTTTTTTCTTTTTGTACCTCTTGCAAAGTCACATTTCTGGATTTCTTCTAAGTCAACTCTTTGAACTATATGCCTCCTAAACTTGTCATCTCCCTTTCTTCAATTAACCCCAAAATTAGAGATTTCAAAGCTGGTCCTTTTGCTTGACCGAAGACCTCAGAGCAGCAAAAGAAAATTTTTCAGTGGTAAACCCAAATCCGAACCCTTGAGATAGTGCTTTGTCCCCAGGAAATATTTTGAGCCTTTGATTCACAGCAATGATTATCAGAAATCACTTTCTCCATTTATCCCAAATTGGCATTGCAGAAATTTGAAGAAGGAATAAAGAAAATAAATTGCATGCAAATAGAAATAAATCACCTTTATCCTCTAGGGCGATTAGTCATTTGCTTTTTGTGATTTTACCTTTCTCTTTCTTTCTTCTCTGGTGAATGAACCAGGAAGAAGCTTTCTCTCTTTCTTCATGAGTTTGACCAAACAAGCAATGTAAACGTTGGCTTCGGATGGCTTCAACTTGAATGAGTAACTTGGGCTTGGATTGGCTTCTTTTCATTCAGCCCGATTGATTTCTTTGTCACACAATATTTGGGCTTTGTTTGTGAATTTTTCACACTTTAGCAGCTTCTGTTTCTTTGTTCCATTTGTTTGGACTGCTACTATTTTATTTCTTTGGTCTGCAATACTTAGCAAAAGCTGATCAAATAAATAATTGGGTATTTAACCTAACAAATTGATGTTTGTCATCATCATTAAACTAATTGCATTCTTATCTCAACAAGATCCATTGGGATACGACGGGGTTACCACTATTAATAACCACTCGACCCCTGTCACTCTTGTTCGAATTAACATATAGTCTACCTCAGAGTTTTTTGAGGGAGTATGATACCGAATTCTCAAATCTAATGACCTCCTTCTCTGGGTGATACAGAAGAAAGAAGATAAACAAAAAGATAAGAATTTAAATTGAATAAGAAAAATATAATGAAATTAAAATAGAAAATAAAAGGGATAGATTGAAATTGAATACAAAGAGAATCACTCTACTTTCTATCCAATTTATTGATGCAACAAAAAAGGGACTCCTCAACCTAACTTGTACACACTATAGTTTGGGAATTGAATTGAAGGGACTCCTCAACCTTCTTCCTAATTCTTCAATGCAACAAGAGAGGGACTCACTCAACTATACTTATCCACATCATGGTTTCATCATGAAACCAAAAAGGAGTTTCACACCTCTAATTATTAAATACTATAACTACAATAGATTAGGAGGTATATATAACCTCTCATTAGGTTAAAACAAAGAAAATCCTAAAGTCCACAAACATAAAGTCCAATCTAGTAACTAAATAAACATAAATCAAAATACATCAAAATAAACTAATAAGTTTTAAATAATATTTGATCTCTTCATATCACGAACATTTGAAACCTGTATCATTGGGTCAGAATAGTATGTTGTGCCAACATGGGTAGGGGGACTTCACTTTGGTTACATGACTGTGATTAACCTGGATCCATCGCCATGAATCCAAGCAGCTGGCTGAACGATGTTGGGTCCCCTATTTTCAATTATGATACACCCCAATATTATTAATGCAGTGGATATGACTATATGAAATGCGATGTGAAATAGATTTTGGAGCATATGGAAATGCAAACTATTGAGGTGGCTCTTGCAGTGGTGTTGGCTGTAGGGGTTGTTACGGTTGTGGCTCTGGCTAAGGTGGCTGATTCACCACAATATTTTCTTTTTGATTTTTTTTTTTTTTTTTTTCCCAC
>NC_029793.2:20066713-20069242 GCF_000816755.2 Arachis ipaensis
CAACACAAGATCAAAAAAGTGTAAATGGGTGCCATATTTCATACAATACGAATATATGTAAAGGTCTAATAGATACTACAAAGGCATAGGATCCACAGCTAGGACATGATTATATCAGTTGGTCCATTGCATGATCCAAAACGACTGGTTGACGGACCAAACAAAATTTTTGGGTCCAGTCAAAATCTCACCATGTTGGTCGTCTAGAGACCTCTCCTAATGTGGACACCCTATATAAAATCAAATTGTCTTCTGCACCTGTTGGTTGCATGCCACTCAAGAGTCTCAAATGATATCAATGGTATTGTTGCTCTCCAAACCAATGAATGACAACAGATATCTTCTAGAATGACATTTGGCTTTACTCGATCAACACAGTAAGTTTCTCAAACAAACTAGACAAATACAAAAAAAAATCAAAAGATTATTCACCAAATAATACGAAGGTTCAGCATACATAAATATCAACATGATCTTATATTATTTAATTAGAACATACCTGACCTTCTTGCATGTCATTTAACAATCTCCTAAAGTGAGAAAAAAATATGATATCTATACAGCTGATTAGCACGCTCTCAATTATGCGATTTGACATTATTTTTTCATTAATAAACTTTTTTACCAAACATTAAAATACAATGTAAAACACTTTGTAAAATTAATAATCAATGTTACCAATTAGCTAGTGGGAAATGTTGCGAGGCACTAGGAATCGAGGCAAGAAATGACAGACGAATCCAAACCCAGATATGCGACAATGTTAGTGGATCATTGAACTCCTTACAGTCAAAACAAGATTACCTACACAAAGTTCTGTACAAGTGTGTTATGGATGCCGATCCTCAACTAATGTTGCTAATCTAAAAAAGTCGCAGAACAGCAGCATAAATTTCCAGTGAATTTTTAACCTAAACTTATCAGCAACCATGATTAACCCAAACAACAACAAGATATGGCACTCTTAATGGTAACTTGATTGTTCAGATGTAATCCATCTCTAACATTTCTAATCTAGGTCAATTTGATGTAACTTTCTCTACAATCACTGGTCCTAGGTGTAGCCCTAATTTGATGCATGCATTCAACTTCCATGGCCTCGTGACTACTCATGGTTAGTCCTGTCACGAGAAGATCATCTATCAGAATACCTAAAATTAGTGCTATATCTTCCAACGTAACAACACACTCACTAGTTAAAAGATGAAAGGTATGGATATCTGGATGTCATTCCTCAACTAGAGCTATTATCAAAACTAACTGACTTTGAATCACTCCAATCTAAGATACCTCATAAAAGTTAGTGTCGCAAAAGAGGCTCGACAATTAGAATATTTACATCTAGTGAATTTATGTGGACACACCTCAACATTCGTAAACCCTATAAAATATAGATAAATAGTAATTCAAGTAATCCCAGTTAATTAATTAATAATAAATTAAAGAACTTATAGTTCTAATTTTCATTAACATGATAATAATTATTATTAAATTAATATGAATATTAAGAAAATAATTTAACCTCAATACTAAATTAACTAACATAATTAATAACTAATTTTGTTATCAACAATATCTAAGCAAATTTAATTCTTATTTCTAACCATACATACTAACAAATATAATTAATAAATAAATTTACCTTATAAATACACACATATATACATACAAAGTAAAATAATTAATTATATTGTAACATAAATCCTAAATAATTATAATTATATCAACTACAACTCGGATACCCAGACCCAGACTGTAGGCTTGAACTGTCATGGTAAGTATAACCACCTAATCAATATTCAAATTCAAGTACTTCCCTTATTTTAACTAACAAGTAAAGATAAATTAACGATCGCAAACTATATAAAGGGGTCAAGAGGGTCCCTCAGGTACAACATACATCTCTAACTCTCGCCTACTTTTCGGATCCATTTTTTTTATTTGAGTGTCGAAGTGTCTTTGTAGGTACCACTCCAGCGCTCCAAGAGTCGAATCCGTCACCATCAACGGCGACTAGTCTCCGACCCCTCTTACAACTTGTAGGAGTGATATCTTGTCCAATATCAAATAAATAAAAATATTATTTATATATTAAAATTAACCACAATATATTTTTGTATAAATATATATTGATTTAATTTATATTTAATATATATTTTATATTTTAATAAATATTATATATGGTTATATTATTGTCAAAATTATCTTAAAGAAAAAATTGTTATATTTTTTATACTAAATTAACATGAAAATTATTCTATTCTAAACTAAATTAATTTCATGTTTACTTTTAAGAGAATCAAATAATTTGTT
Source organism: Arachis ipaensis (assembly GCF_000816755.2). NCBI lineage: Eukaryota > Viridiplantae > Streptophyta > Magnoliopsida > Fabales > Fabaceae > Arachis > Arachis ipaensis. Next base: position 20,069,027 of record NC_029793.2, read on the forward strand.
TCCAATAATCACCAAAAAAGTCATTTGTTCCAAATATAAAGTTAGATATTATGATGTTTATTCACTATCAATATAAAAAAATCTACACTAAAATCTAATATTTAATGAGTTGTCACATAAGTTAAAAATTTTCTTCCATTAATTTGTATAATGATTATTTATAAAATAAGATTTAGTTATCCTATATTTTAAAGATGTATTCTAAATAAATTGAAA
>NC_029793.2:20069249-20085893 GCF_000816755.2 Arachis ipaensis
AAATCCTATAAAATAATATATAATTTATTAATTTTAGTATAAAATAAATACTCTTTCATAGTTAATACATGTAAAAAAACAAACTTACAAACGTCTGTTAATGTGTCATGCACACAAATATAGCAAGCGATTATAATATAAAACTTTTTCACAGGATATTCATGCAAACTTTTTATTTATGATTGGAGCTTGACCATCAACTTGCAAAATGAACAAAAGTGTAGAAATCAGTGGGCAAGCCCCCAGTATACATGCTGAATGATTTATAGGTGAAATAAAAAGAAATAAAAAAAATCATAAAACAAGAAGTAAGAACATACTCTTGGAGTACTTCTGATACCATCTGCAAAGTAGACCCACACACTGAACTAATTTGTCTAGTGTGACTAAAGCATATAAACAAAACAGGTTGGCTGCAATAATCTCCAATTGACTTGTGAACTTTTACAACTTCTACTGTATGGACTTTGGATACTTTAATTATAAGATGCACATTAAGAATTAGGCATCTTTAGTTAATTAACGTCAAAGTTATCAATAATATTTTTGTTTTATTTTTATTCCTTTTTCGCAAAGGAAAAATATGAAATCTATTTCTTTTGGTGTTTTCTTTTTATATTGAGAAAATATCACTCTCCTCCTCTGCGAGATGTTAAAATGACATTCTCCTCCCTTCTATTTATAAAATGTATATTTTCCTCTTTTATAACTTTTAAAAAATTTCATTTTTAATCCATTTTAAACTTTTTTTTGTTAACTAATGTTAATTTTATCTTTTTTCAAGAAAAAATAAATTATTTTTTACAAAAATATCTTTTAGCAAAAATTTTATTTGTTTGTTATTAAATTTTGCTTAACAAAATACTCTTACAATTTAATCAATAAAAAAATAATTTATTAAAGAGTATTTTGGTAAGCAAAATTTAATGATAAAAAATAAAATTTTTGCTAAAGAATATTTTTATAAAAAATAATTTATTTTTTCTTGAAAAATGAATAAAGTTAACATTAATTAATACAAAAAAATTTAAAACGGATTAAAGAGAAAATTTTTTAAAAGTTATAAAGAATGAAAATATACATTTATAAATGGAGGGGAAGAGAATGTCATTTTAGTGTCTTACAAGAAAAGAAAATGGTATTTTCTCTTTTATATTTTATACTAGCTACATACTTGAATAAAAAAATTAAAAATTATTTTCGTAGCGTCTTAAACTTTCTCTCAAAATCAATTTTTTGAAATTGTGGATAATAATTTTTTTTTAATAGGATAACAACCCATCTTCTTTCAATGAGTACTAAATATTATATTTTAACAGAGAATTTAGTATAAAAGAATTTTAATTTATAATTTTAACATATATTCTTAAAACACAAGATAAATAAATTTTTTAACAAAACCATAACTTTTTGTTGTACCTGGTTTGGAAATAGGACGATTCCATAGTTAGATCCTGTAATATATTTGATTATGTGGCGCTGAAACACTTATGTTTGCATGTATTAGCTCAATTTGCAGAATTCCTAGGCATCTTGTTGCACTGATAACCGAGGTATTATAATTCACAAACTGACAATTTCTCATATTTGTGCCCACTCTCCGTGCATGTTAATTCAATCTCATTAATTAATCTTGAAATAAGATATATCGTGATAATAAGGCAAAGCAAGATTTACTAATATAGAGTTTGAATATATTGATCATTTAGGTGAAGTTGACCAACATAATTGGGCTCTTCTTAACAAAGAAGGGATGAAAAGTGAAAATCTTGAGATAATCACCTTTAAATTATGTATAAGATTTTTTTTAATAAGTATGCTTCGAGTACAAAAAAAAAATGTACACAAGTTCAGAGAGCACCAAACATAAGATAAGAAATATAATACAAAAACTAAAATTAATCATTAGTATAAAATATATATTATTGTATTCCGCACACCTTAGAAAACAATAGTTCACATAGTGTTTATTATACTTTAATCATATTATCTGATTTAAACATTTGAACACCTATATTTATTATCAACCACCTCCGACTCTTAGCATGCACAAGTTATATTACTGAAAATTAATATGTAGTTCCTTTAAGTTTGCAAATTATTTTCTTGAAAAGAGTAAAATTCTTCTAATTATTAATTAATACTATGTTCATCTTTCTTTTAAGACATCATCTCAATTACATCATAGCTATGTTTATCTTAAGGTATCTTTGCCAATTTGGATTATGAGAATTTTGATGAGAATAAAGAATAGTACTCCGAATGAAGAGAATGTCAACAAACTATATGTCTCCACAGACAATATTATTATTTATAAATGTTTTATGACTTCTTGAGTTGAGAAATTACTTAAACAAAATGGTAAAGTGTAGGTTAGAAATACAAAATTATCACAATTTTCTTATTCCAAGTTTTTTATGTTAGTTCATCAAAAAGACGTTAAAGAAGCGCTTGTTAGGATGCAACCCAACCTTAATTTATTTTATTTTATTTTATTTATCTAGTTAAAATAAAAAAATTCTTTCAAAAATACTCTTTTTTCTATCATTTTTTTTATAACGGCAAAAGTATTAGTTATTGTAGTAATTTAAAAACGAAAATAGCGAAATAATAATACAAAAGAAAATCATAACAAAGAAAAAATAATATCTAAAAAAATGTTAATTTTAACAGAAGATTAAAAGAGGATAAATTAAAATATTTGAGATAAAAATTAAATTTTTTTGATAACTTATAAAAATTAGGATTTAATATAAAAGTTTGACACTAAAAGAGTATTTTGCTCTAAAGTTTAAATTATTAAATATTAAATCCACTGACACAGAATTATTGTAATTCTCTCTCCAATGCTTTCATGATGTAACCTCTTCTTTATGGATGTTTGAGACTTTAGAAATATTTGGACTCGATTTCTACCTTTTAAATATAGAGAACTAGTATAGAATTGTAGAGTCTTATGCATACAGTCATTTATTGATCAATGACAAATTTTTAAATAGAGTTCAGTATCGTGGCGGATTAATCTTTAGTCTATCGAATTAGAGAATACTATGAAAAACAAAAAAAAAAAATGAGAAAAGAAAAGTACAAATAGATTTTTGATTTTTTGATATATAAATACTTAAATTTTTAAAAATTTGAAAATACATTTAAGTTCTTAATCTTTTTAAAATCTGGATATATTAATTTCTTATATTCATTTGAGTCTGTCGAAAAAATCAAATATGACTCTTGTTGTACACATAAGAGAATTTTTAAAATTGAACAAAGTAAACTTAGAACATTGATATGTCCAAATTTTAAAAAGTCAATAATTTAAATATATTTTTAAATTTCAACAAACTTAAATATCTGCAAAATTAAAAAGTCAGCGACAGATTTCTCTTTCTCACATAAGAACGAGAAAGTTTTTGGCAAAAACTGAATTGTGATGGATTCAGTTTTTGGTCGTATGTTAGCAAAATCTTGACTCTTTATTTTCACTTTCGCTGCCAATGTATGGGTTCCTTAGCTTCCTGTGACAGTAACAGAGTTAAGAAAGTTTTGGTTGAAATAAATTATCCTCTTGCACTATCACTCATTCAAAGTGTTTCTATTGGGTCTCATCAAAGGTTTCTTGGCAAAAGATTGGAAGTACACTTGCACATATTTATCGGGACATGAATTGCACTGTTGATGGTTTGGCAAACCGTGTTCTATGATTTTATGATCTTATCACTTGCCGGGTGTGTTTTTCCTACCTTATTCGTTTTGTTTTATTCGGCCGTTAGTACCTTTAATTTCCCACTCAAAAAATAATGTCCGGTTTTACCATATTAGCGCAGACACTTCACACTTGTAACCACTTAAGACGTTGACAATATTTAACTCAAATTAATTTATTGCTTCCAACATCGCTCTTAAGGAAGAAAACCCGTATATCAGATCAGACTAATATCAAGAACGTAACTTAATTGACAAAATGATTTAGAAATTCTTAGGACATATATTCATCATATCATATTATGTATAGAAATTATCATGAAACAAACAAGAAGATTGTAATATATATTTCTCCGCAATGAATGAAACACCGAAGCAGCTTAATTTTTTGCCCTCCAATATCTGTCGGCCACTTTCATATATAAGAAATGTTGAAGGGCACGCCTACATACATTATACATTATTATTATAATTAGTCTCTTTAATTACACTTACTTAACTAACACGAACATTTGAATCATCTTCATCACTTCAACTATATAACTGCTTTACATGACTAATTATCCTCCTCTCACTTTAGTTGCAAGCAACCGGCATATACTCGTATTATTATTATCTACTTCTACTATATATAAAGGCAATAGAGTGAAGTAGTTGGCATGTATTTTTATTTTTAAATATTCTTCTTATAAATCCATAAAAGTTAATTTGTTATTTTTTTAATTTAAATCCAAAATTTAGTTGATAAAATAGTAAAACAATAACTATATTAACTAATCACACATTTTATAGTAAATTCAGAGACATATTTTCCATTTTGTAAATGTACACCTATTGATTAATCCACTGATTTTTATGTATGAAGTGAGAAGCTAGTATTCGAATGTTTCTTCTTAAAATACTATTTTATTATATTTCTCTTTTAAACAAATTGTTATAAAATATTTTCTATTTATAAAGCTTGAATAAAAAAAACAATGGTTAAAAGAATCAAAATAATGTATACTTAATTACGACTTTATATAATATTCATACATTTGATTTGATATCTATTAAAAACACATTGAATTTATAGATAAAAATAAGAAATAATAAAATATGCCAAAACCACAGTGTAATTAATAATACTAAATTGAATCTCTAAAGGTTTATACGCCAATTTTTGGTATACAAATATGTTACTTATCATACATATTATTAATCATGCTGCCTGTTCTAGACAAGATCAGCCATTTATAATCATAATTAAATAAGAATATTACGTTTTAGTTAACAGATATATAGTTAAGATTAATAAAGTCGTGATCTCATAAAATTGTTAAAATTATGACATTAAAACAGATGTTAAAAGTAGTAAATGTTTCTAAATCGTTACTCTGAAAAAAATAAAAATAAAAGAAAAGGGAACCAACAAATAAACTCTAATATTTACTAACACCTAAAAACATTACTAATTTAAATATCGGATTATCTTATAGGTTCTTGACCTAATTTTGACAACACTCAAATTAGGGTCTCCGATTTTTTTATCTTTTTAACTCGTANCATAATAACTAATTTAATTAATAAGAAACTTTGATGTACATGCAACACTTTTGAAATATTTTTGTATGTTATATTCACTTGGATAACATTTATACATAACAATGATGAATGAGCAAAAGTGCAAAACCAATTAATCAACTAACTCAGCATTGTAAATCTCTTTTTCTCTTTTCTTTTCCCGGACTCTTCTCTTCTCTCATCACAATAATAATAATAATAATAATAAAAGTCAGTTAATTAATTAATTATGCAGTAGTTGTTGCTTAGTTTTCTCTCTCTCTCTCTCATTCTCTCAGCATGCACAAGTGTAGAACTCAACCAGCTCATCCATGGACCCCAACTGAGTCTCAGCACTCTCAAGCATCCAAAGCAAGTGCTCAAACAGAACCACCTCACAAGAAACAACTATTCCGCCATGGCACCCACCATTACTATTATTGTTGCTGTTGGACCTGTCCACCAGCTCCTGGAACACCGGGTGATCTATGATCTCAGAGTTCACGAGGTACCTCCTCCGCGATCTGCCGACGTACACAACGTTCTGTTCCTTGGAAGACGCGGCGCCGTGGTTTGAGTCGCAGCTGGCGGCGGAGACGCAGCTGTTGTTGCGGCTCAGCTTGCTCAGTGACGGCCACCTTTTGATCGCTGACTTGATCTTCGTTAGTTTTCCCACTTTCGCCATTAAGGTGTTTGATGAAATGCCTGACTGAAGTGAATGAGTGTTTTTCTGGTTTTGTGTTTGGGATGTGAAGGAAGGTGTGAGGGAAGGTTCGGTTTATATAAAGAGAAGAATTGAAGTTAGTGAGGAATGGTGGAACACGTGCATGGCCCACGGTTTAGAGCACAGCTAAGAATGAGATATTTTTCATTCATTTTATTTCGGTTGGAAANATTAGGAAGGTTTTGCAAAGTGACAATCGTCTCTCTCTCTTCCTCTTTTGTGCTTTTACATGCATGCCCCTTGTTTTTGTTGCCAACCCCAACCTCGAGGACCATGTGATTTCTTTCTTGTGCAAATAGCCACAAATTTTCTAGCGTGTGTAAAAAAATTAAAAATGACAGACACATTAAATCAAGAATTTAATTTTAATATGGGTGCATTGTCATGTTTTTATTGCTGAAAAATGTCCAATAATATTATATAATTGATGATCGTTAAATGTCAGATGTTAAAAGCTATTATCATGTTAATTTCTTACGTATCATGTTCTCACCTAAATAACATAAAAAGAGAGAGAGAGAGATGAATATATATTAGTAGTATATTACTATTACATTACATGTACGGTTCATGCAACTGATGCAAGGAGCAAGGGAAACAATATGGGTTTTAGTGAACAAGATATAAAATTAAATAGAATAAAATAAAATCTCCAACAGTTAGTTGCGTAATACATGTTAAATTTTATTTTTCTATATAAAAGTCTTTTTTTTTGTTATTTCTATAAAAATGTTGGAAGCAATAATTTTTATTAGTATTAACCAATATTTTCAATGAACATTTTATTTTTATATGATCCGAATTTATAATTTAGAATTTATGATTTAAAATTTAAAAAAATCTCAAGAGCCAGTATAGATTCCAACAAATCTAGTCAGCATTTGGTTTAATTTTTAACACTACATTATATTTGGACTTTATTTAAATTTATATAAAAAATATTAATATTGACTAATTGATAATCCAAAATGATAAAATCTAATGGACTTGTAGAACTGCTGTTAAAATTTAATTAAAAAAAATGCATTTTCTCATCTAATATACATTTTTCTTGTTGTGAAATATATTTGTCATGAAATAGATCTGTAACAGTATTTAAGTTTATCAAACATTATAAATTAATATCAATAGTTACATAGGATTGACTGAGATGGTAACAATAATTAAGTTTATCAAACATTATAAATAAATTAATATCATTAGTTACATAAGATTAACTGAGATGGTAAATAACTAATTTTTTTTTACAGAATTTTTTATTTTTTTACAGAATTTCATTTAAAGATTTGTTCCATAATGCATAAGACATAATCAAACTACTAACACTCATTTAAATAACTTAAATAAACGAACGAACCAACCATTTACCCAAACCCAAATTGGTTGGTAAAATAACCTTATTAATTAACCATATATAAAACTGGTGTGTGTAAGAGAATAGTATAGCTTCTATCTTCCTACAATGAAATAAATATTAGTATTATGATTATTATAGATAGATGATAATCTCATAATGGAGTAAAGCATATAAAATAGAATGACATTGTAGACAAGACAACACCATACTCTTTCAAGGATCATCTGTTGTAAAGTAGGCCCTGAAAATCTTAGCACTACAGCATTGCAAATAGAACATGATGAGGATACTAGAAAAATATCAAATAAAAAAATGATTCTTTGTTGGACCTTCGATCTTATTTTATTCTCTTGTTCTTTTATTTATATATATAAACAGAAGCAAAAACTTAACAACCCTATATAGATGTTCTATTAAATTTTTGCATTTGTTTATCCTAAAGAAAAATTACGATTGTCTAAATAAATCTCATTACTAGAAATTTAACTAAGTTTTTCAACAAGAATTCTTTTTATGTTCATTGAGTCAAATACAAAACTTTTAATTAAAAAGTTAAGATACACCAATCCCAATGCAACTTGGTTGTTAAGCTGTGTTTCCTGTGAATGGGATAGTGAAAGACCAACAAATTAAGGTGTTGCATTGGTTGGTAAACAAAGCCAGCAAGATTAGCATATGAGCTAGTACTCAAACGAAGAAAGAAGTTTTTATCATTTTTATAAAATACTTTTAATACCAAAACTAAAAACTGTATAAAAAAAAATTTCTATCAAAATATTTTTATATAAAAATAATATTATAAAGCGTTAAATAATTTAAGTATTTAACATATTTGATTGTACACATTTAATTCAACTATTTAACAGTTTGTAATATCATCTTTATGAAAAGACGTTTTTGCAGAAGTAACTACCAAATTGGGTTGTGGCCAGTGTTTGGCTTATTATTCATGAGGCTTTAGGCCCTTACAAACTATGAAGAGATGGTGCCCACAACTTGTCCTTTACTTGTATATGCTTTATTACCAGCTTTGTTTTAGGTACAGAGGTACCATTAGCTAGGTTCTAAATGCATATGGGGCCAAGGAACCTCATCTCTCACAGCACCCTAACAACTCCAATTATGGACTTTGTCAAGTTCTAGAAATTCAATCTGAAATGACTACTACAAATTCAATTTCTTATTATAAGTTCCATACATGAAAAATAATATCCTTAGTTGTTGTTGACGTTAGGAGTAAGACTCGAACTCGTAATCTCTAGGTGAGTATAGAGAGGTTATCTCATTTGAGTTATAGTTCGTTGGTCGCGTAAGATTAACTATTAGAGTTTTGGTTCTTGTATATATTTATTTTTTAAAAGAAAATAAAATTTGATATACAAATCAATTTCACACTAACCATATATAAAAAGCATAAGTATTATATCTCTAATAAGATGGTGACGAGTACTTTACTTATCAAAATTTAGACCTAAACCACAAAAGAAAAAAAAAAGGGTTATACTAAAAAGTCAATAAACTAAAATTATTTTATTTAATTTAACATTTATAATTTTATTATATATAATATTTATAATTATACACTTATCTCATTTAGTATTATTCAATTATTTCAATAATAATTAAAAATATAAAATAAGATAAATAATAATAAAAATATAAAATAAAATAATTTTGAGTTACTTTGTACTGATTTAATTTATTATTGTTTGTCAAATATTTTTTTTAAAAAAATTCATGAATAAATAACTTAATTAAAACCCCAAATCATTAACTATAATATATCAGCAAAAACGTATATTTAACCTTTTGAAATCAGACTAACTTATTAGCTAATTAGTCCTTCAAACATATATGTGACATCAATTTGGTTCTCAAATAAATATCTAATTAGTTTCTCAAATAATACATGTGATATACCATTTTTCCAACAAAGACTCAATCGATGCAAAATACATCTACAACAATAAACTCATCATCTCACATATATTTCTTAAATAACTATACTAGATGTGTATATTAAAAATAACTATTAAAATTAATTACTAACATAAAATATATATTAAAATAAATTAAAAAGAGTAAATAGATGTCACAAATCTTTGAGTAGTAATACGTGAATAAGTATTTTAGTGTTAAAATTACACATGATTAATGAATAAGGCATATATACCGGATGTAAGAAATAGTAGCATATGCAGAGTTTCTGATGGGGAAACATAAATTTGGATGTGTAATGAGTCATGAGTCATGAGTAATGTCTAATGTGTGGGTCTTGTTAGTGTGGTCCAAAACATAACACAATGGGTCAAGGTGAAAAATGAAAAATGAAAACAAAACAAGAGGCTCTGAGCAAAGAAGCAAAATCCATTTGGTGTTCGCAATGCATTGCAGCCGTCAGTGGTCCAACTAACGCTTCCAATTCCCGCTGACTAAGCTGGCGCTCTTAAATTTTAACCTTTTCTTACAAGTTATAACACAAATATGAATAAGAAAAGTCTAGGGGTAGTAGTTTTATTGAAATTTGGCCAACACTTAATCAGAAAAAATAAAGTGAATAATCTCACATTTTTTAATGAAATTTTACACTATTAAAATCACTAATAATAATTAATTGATGGCTACAAATCACAAAACTGACTGCTCCTAACACTCCTCATATGAATATATGATAGATTTTTTCTGTTCATACAAAAGTGAATTCCTAAATGGATTTAGCTAAAATATGTTATATGCGCACAAGTTAAAGTCATTATTAGNNTTAAATAATTTATTATAATTTATATATAATAAATATATTAAAAATTTAAATTTTAGATATTTTTTATAAAAATTCTTTTAATCAATAATTTTATCAATTATGTGTCTTAAGAATACATATTAGTTAAATTCTTCATAAATAATGTACCAACACAAGTTTTTATTGAAATACTACCATTTATTGTGAATTAATTATTGGAGTCCAAATTGTTAGGAACAACTGCATTTTATTACCACTTAATCGGACACATTCTTTTTTATCCGTTTTATATTTAGGATTTAGGATTTAAAATTATCATATATAAAGACATATAATGATAAATATTCTGCTAGATGTAACTGGATTTATTGACTTTTTTGTGTAATTGCAGGTTTGTTTGAGGTTGTCTTTTGGATGATTAATATTTTTTTATGACAATGCCAAAAAATAATATCAAATATGTATAAGCTACCTCAAAATCTTTTCTCTTTATTTAGGTCGAGCTTATAATACAACTGATCGAAAAAATAATAATAAATATGTGGATTAGAATTTCATACGTTTTGTGCATTTTTGGCCATGAAAATTTTTCGAGTTTCTTTTCTCAATATGTTTCATTTTAAAAAGAAAAAAAAAAAGGAAAAAACCCATAAAGAAATATACCAAAAAAATTGACCCATAATTATTTCATTTGCATCAAACCATATATTGTAATGTGTAATATGATAGGTATAACTGAGCTGAAGTGGTTCAAAAATGATGCCTTCATAAATAAAAATGGTCCCAAATCTTTAGAACACTATCACAGTATCACTGTATCACATAGCTGATCATGTGCTAAGAGAGACTGTGATGGGGATCCAAGACGAGATTAATTTTTTTGGGGTCTTGGACCATGTTGTATACAATGTGAAATGCATTAAATTTTAAGATTATGTTTGGATTTGCTAATTGTAAATCATGTGCATGAAATAATGTAGCGTACAAAATGTCAAAATCATTGTCAGTTCAACCATATTATTGAACAGAGCACTAACTTAGCAACATAATTAAACCGAGCATCAATGCTGATTGGGAAGCTAATTAACAGACACAATTAAATCAAGACTTGAGTTAGGTGTGGGAGGCAAGAGAATTGCAATTTTAGGAACATATTAATACTTTAAATTTGATTTTTGAAAATGATAGGGAATGGTTATTACCACTAAAAAATTGATAATATCACTTTCAATGTGATAAGATTTTGTTATAGATAGGCTTTGTATCTAAAATAGTATTTTTCAATTGGAGGTGATATTATTAATTTGAAGATGACAGCATCCAACAAAATTTTTTTATGTACGGATAATTTTAATATAAAAGAGGAGTGCTAGGGTCAGTAACTTTTGTGATTTATAGTCATCAAATAGTCATTAATAATGATTTTAATGGTGTAAATTTGGTGTAAGATTTCATCCAATAATTTACTTTTCTTTGCTGGTTACATACTGACCAGAATTTAAAAAAGTTGCTGGCCCTAGACTTTTCCTTTTTATAAAAATTCACAATAACTTATAACACAAGTTTAGATTATTTTTGAAAAATTCATACCTAATAATTTAATATTAAAAAAAAAGAAATTCGACAATATCCACTTCCATGATAATACCCAAATGGTATTTTTTATTTTTATTTTTAAAAAATTCCCAAATGGTTTGTCATATAATAATGCTTGGAAAGATAGTATTAAGGTTAAACTTAGAACCTAAATGAACAATCAAGTAGCTTAGTTTATCAAAGTTTTTTGGAAGGCAGGGTTGACCATCAAAATATACTTGAAAGATTTAATTATTTATAAAAATAATTTTAAAAGATGAAAAAAAATGCTTGGTGGTACAAAAACTCGTGGAACAAAAGTAGATTAATGTGATTAGGTTATCGCATAAAATAAAAATGCTGCATAAACAACTAATTCATGTACAACTATTAAAGATTAGGTGTAATTTCTTATAGGTATGGACATACACTAAATTATACAATTTTAGTAACATTTAAAAATATTAATAAAATCAAAATAACATTATTTAAATGTTTAAAAATAATTTTCAATTTTAAAAATAAAAATAAAAAATATTATAAAAACATAAAAAAATTATTTTTAACAATATTTAAAAAAAAGTTGAGAAATTGAGACAAAGAATGACTGTGTTTAAGAACATAGAAAATGAAGCAAGGATTTTAAAGGAGATTAATGATGTTGTTTACTTCTCTTAATTAGGGATGGCAATGGGATAGGACGAGAGTGAGGGTAGGGATGGGAGATATCTTCTCACTCTCTATTCTCGCTTCTAGATTTGCTCTCCATCCCCACCTCAATTTTTGCCGTAGAAAAATATTGCTCTCCATCTCTATTCTCTGCAGATCTTCATTTTTTGTGGGGTCCCATTATCCATCATCCAATATTGATCATTTATATAAAAGTTCTAATGAAAAATTAAAAACAATGAATTAGAAAACATTATTATAACATACAAGGACACAATCATACAGCGGTGAAAAGAGAAAAGAACGCCACGATCGGAGACAAAGAGATGGGGTGACGACATGATGAGCACTAAGCAGGAGTGGCGAGGGGTATGGTTGTGACTTTATGAGAGATTGGAATTTACGAGTTTTAGCCTTCTGGAGTGACTGGAGAGTGGGACAGCATAATGTTAGTGTTATGGAAAAAAGGGAAGACACTTTTAAAATTAGGTTTTTCAATATATATAGGTGAGTTCCGTGGTGGCTAGGATTGTCGTGGCTAAAGGTGGTCGTGCTTTGACTGGTGAATTGGTGAATGACATGTGACATACCCATTTAAGCATTAGAAGTTTTTAATGTCAACATTGAAGAAGATTAAACGTAGTTAAGTATGATAACTTGCTAAGTTTTACCGCATTGATAGTATAGTTATTTTGAATCCGAAAAATTGATTATTTCATATGGACTTTAGATTGCATGGACAATAATCATGTCAACGTAAGATAGGTCTATGAGGAATTTAAAAAAAAAAAAGAAAAAAAAAACGTGAAAACAATTATTTTTTGGTTCCCTGGCTAGTATTGCGTCTGGGTTCGTGAAGAGCACATAGAGATTGATGAGAAGAGTTTTGGTGCCAATTGAAAACAGAGGCATACTACTGTCGGCAAAATTTCGAGCACCAGGAGAGAGGCAGAATCATCTAACAGAAAACTGAAGAAAGGCAGAATCATCCAACAGTAAGACCTAGAGCAAGCAATCTAACATTCCTCTCCTCCGATCAACAGAGAAGAATGGGGAAGGAAGTATTGGTACAGGCAAAGAGCAACTCGTTTCTATGGCAGCAGCGTTCAACAGCTCACCAGCATTCTACTCTATTCCGTCATCCAGCAGCGGCCACCGTTATTGGTAGAGAGAGCGCCTCACTAAAAAGAAGTGTTCTTGGTTATCTTGATTAGGATTAGGAACCATTGAGTGAGATGAAAGGGACGGAGTTAGTGGAATTATTCCTAACTATGACCCCAAAACATGTTTTTTTCGTTTTCTTTAAATCTAGTAAGTTAAAATATGTAAACTGTAAGGCCCAAGACTTTTGAAAAGTCCTATTTTAAACTAATCTCAAATTACGTGACCATCAAAATATACTTGAAAGATTTAATTATTTATAAAAATAATTTTAAAAGATGAAAAAAATGCTTGGTGGTACAAAAACTCGTGGAACAAAAGTAGATTAATGTGATTAGGTTATCGCATAAAATAAAAATGCTGCATAAACAGCTAATTCATGTACAACTATTAAAGATTAGGTGTAATTTTTTATAGGTATGGACATACACTAAATTATACAATTTTATTAACATTTAAAAATATTAATAAAATCAAAATAACATTATTTAAATGTTTAAAAATAATTTTCAATTTAAAAAATAAAAATAAAAATATTATAAAAACATAAAAAAATTATTTTTAACAATATTTTAAAAAAAAGTTGAGAAATTGAGACAAAGAATGCTTGTGTTTAAGAACATAGAAAATGAAGTAAGGATTTTAAAGGAGATTAATGATGTTTACTTTTCTTAACTAGGGATGGCAATGGAATAGGACGAGAGTGAAAGTAGGGGTGGGGGATATCTTTTCGCTCTCCATTCTCGCTTCTAGATTTGCTCTCCATCTCCACTTCAACCCCCGCCGTAGAAAAATATTGCTTTCCATCTCTATTCTCTGCGGATCTTCATTTTTTGTGGGGTCCTATTACCCATCATCCAATATTGATCATTTATATAAAAGTTCTAATGAAAAATTAAAAACAATGAATCAGAAAATATTATTATAACATACAAGGATACAATCATACAGCGGTGAAAAGGGAAAAGAACGCCACGATCGGAGACAAAGAGATGGGGTGACGACATGATGAGCACTAAGCAGGAGTGGCGAGGGGTATAGTTGTGACTTTATGAGAGATTGGAATTTACGAATTTTGGCCTTCTGGAGTGACTGGAGAGTGAGACAGCACAATGTTAGTATTATGGAAAAAGGGAAGATATTTTTAAAATTAGGATTAGGTTTTTCAATATATATATATATAGGTGAGTTCTGTGGTGGCTAGGATTGTCGTGGCTAAAGGTGGCCGTGCTTTGACTGGTGAATTGGTGAATGACATGTGACATACCCATTTAAGCATTAGAAGTTTTTAATGTCAACATTGAAGAAGATTAAACGTAGCTAAGTATGATAACTTGTTAAGTTTTACCGCATTGATAGTATAGTCATTTTGAATCCAAAAAATTGATTATTTCATGTGGACTTTAGATTGCATGGACAAAAATCATGTCAACGTAAGATAGGTATCTGAGGAATTTTAAAAAAAAGAAAAAAAATATGAAAACAATTATTTTTTGGTTTCCTGGCCAGTATTGCGTCTGGGTTCGTGAAGAGCGCATAGAGATTGATGAGAAGAGTTTTGGTGCCAATTGAAAACAGAGGCATACTACTGTCGACGAAATTCCGAACACCAGGAGAGAGGCAGAATCATCTAACAGAAAACTGAAGAAAGGCAGAATCATTCAACAGTAAGACCTAAAGCAAGCAATCTAACATTCCTCTCCTCCGATCAACAGAGAAGAATGGGGAAGGAAGTATTGGTACAGGCAAAGAGCAACTCGTTTCTATGGCAGCAGCGTTCAACGGCTCACCAGCATTCTACTCTATTCCGTCATCTAGCAGTGGCCACCGTTATTGGTAGAGAAAGTGCCTCACTAAAAAGAAGTGTTCTTGGTTATCTTGATTAGGATTAGGAACCATTGAGTGAGATGAAAGGGACGGAGTTAGTGGAATTATTCCTATCTATGACCCCAAAACATGTTTTTTCGTTTTCTTTAAATCTAGTAAGTTAAAATATGTAAACGACTATGAAGGGAAAAAAAATTAAAAATACCGGGCTATTAGTTGTTTCTTTCACTAATTAGTTGTTTCTCCTCTCACTGACACACTCACTAACCGCGCACCGAGACTTAGCCCTTCGATACTAAACCCCCAATTTCAACTGGAACCCTAGTTCTTCAATCACTATACCCAGAACCAATCTTTATCAATTTTTTCACGAAATTGCATTATCGATTCTTTTTTCATGTTAATTACTCTAACTTTATGCGCCAAATGATTTATTGCATTTAATTAGTGGAGTTACTGTATCATTAGAAGAGTCAATGTCCACTCTCTATATTCAAACGTCATAGATGTGCTTCCCGCATTGGTTCACACGTTATAGCCATCTTAGCCATCAATATGCATCTGTCACCACAGACGGCATTATATATATATTATGTGAAATGACTAAAAAAATTATATGAAAAATAAATTATTAAAGGTATTTAAATAAATTTAATAATTTGAAATTAGTGGTAACGGGACGAGAATCTCCTCTCGAGTCTTTGTGTTTGCCCAGAAGAATTTTGTCCTCATCCCTATTTTCACAGAGAAAATTTCTCATCTTCAAATCTTCATTTAGAGCTGTTCCCGCAAAATTTTGTCATTCTTTCTCTTAACACTCCAAAATTTAATTAATGTTAATTATAATTAGTAATTTTTAATCATCCTCAAATCTTCTATTCAAAAATTAGATATCAAATTATAAACACTATAAAATTGGCCACTGAGAATTATTTTTAAAAATCTATTGGTCACATGTTGGTTTCTCTGTCCATTGTGGCATGCTACTTGTGGCACCCTAGTCGTTCCAATAAGAAACTTATCTTAATTAAGCTATCACCAAGAGCATATAATAAGATTCAGATACATAATATTTATCAGAGCATCTATGTGGTTTCAGAATTGATTAGGGGACAAAGTATCAAACACCATGGCCATAGTGATTCTGTTGCGTGTATTTAAGTAGCAAATCTTCCTTCCTAGTGATTATATGTCTATAATAGACATGCATAGTTGTAATTTACACATTTCCTCAAACTTTCCTCGTGCTGATTTTTGTATGAATATTACTACAATGATGATCTTCTTCTGTCGTTTCTTACATTATTATTATTATTATTATTATTATTATTATTATTATTCACAGTA
>NC_029793.2:20086853-20089589 GCF_000816755.2 Arachis ipaensis
TGAGAGACTAAAAACTAATTTATTATGGATTTGATTTCTATTTAAGAATTTGTAACTAATTTATTATATTAATTTTTTTTAATTTGAAGTATTTATTGCCCTTAGGATATAAACTTGACTGAAATGTGACAAAATAAATACTATTTTGCCTCGTTCTTTTTAGGAAAAGTATTTAAAGGTGAGAGATCATACTTTACCTTCTAAAGTAAAAATTCAAAATTTAAAAGATCCAAATTCATTCAAATCATACTTAAGATAAAAGTAATCCACACTAAAACAAAAATCAATATAGTAATAAGAAACAACACAATAAAATTATACTATACAAACCCAAAAACAAAAAGTTATAGTATCAACAATGGCCAACTCTAAACCTCTAAATGAAAATCTAATTCGCTACGAATTGAGAAATATCATAAACAAAAAAAAAATATCATACCTACTACTTTTTTGATAATAAACAAAACTCTTGTTGGTTATCTATACTTTTCCTTTCTCTTATATTTTTTCTTGTTTTTACCTATGAATTAAATGGTGAAAGATCATACTTTATTTTTTAAAGTAAAATTTAAAATTTAGAGGATTCAAATCCGATTGAAATAGTTAGAAATGACAAAATGGTTAAGTTTCCTGGTTTTGTTAAAGATTTATTGATAAAAATCGTTGTTTTTGGTCCCGAAAAAAATAACTGAGATTCTATCTATTTCTGGGTACAATGATGTTTTCTGTCATGGGTTTCGTACAATGTTATCTGCATATCATATCAAAGCGGAATCCCAACAAGCCCAAAGTGTAGATGCAGCAGCAGCCCATGATATCTTTTCATTTACGGCCCGAAAACATATTTCTTTTTCATTTATCGTTAATAAATGCAACTGTCAGTCCAAGAAAAAAAAAAACAAATGCAACTCTTGGTCTAATTTTTGTTTGTAAACTTTTCGTCAATAATTTTTGTTGTATGAGATATTGAAATTTAAAAGTAGGAAAAAAACTAAAAGTTATCTTATTATAGAAAAATGATCACGTATTCCTGTAAGGTTTGTTTGGATGTTGAAAAGAAAATAAGAAGAAAGAAAATGGAAAGAAAAGTTGAGTTATTTGTGTGTTGTTTGGATGAACAAAAAATAAATGGAAAGAAATTAAAGAGAAAATTTTTTTTTGTTTGGATGGAAAGAAAAATGAGAAGAAAGAAAATCATAATAGTATAAAATTACATTAATACCCTTATCATAAAATAAAGTATAAGTGTTTTTATTTATTCATGTTTTATTATATTTTATAAATATTATAAAATATTATAATTTTATATATTTGATTTAAATTATTTATCTAATACATATAATATTTAAATATAAATTTTTATTATAATAATATATAGTACTTTTCTTCTTGTTTTCTTACTTGTGATGGAAAGAAAATTTTTTTAGTGGGATCCATATAAAAAATTTTTTTCCTTCCTATTTTCTTTCATAACCTAACAAAATAAAATATCATTTTTCATCCATTTTTTTTTTTCATCCATTTTCTTTCCACTCATTTTCTATCAAACCAAACATAGTGTAAAAGAGTGGAATATGATACTCTATATACGAACCCATAGCCAAGTATAAATTTAACGGTAACCACTAAATTAACCTTGGCTACAATGTGATTTGTCACAACTGACCCGCTGAGAAATAAAATCGTTGGGTCGTGGCTAAAAATGGTTGAATAAAAAGTGCACTTGCAGGCTGCAGCTGTGTGAATGTGACTTATTCTATTTTATGCAAACCCAATTAAATGGTATTTGTTGTCTGCTGCGTATAGCTATGTTTGATAAAAATTTATTATCAACTTCCACTATTAAAAATAAGTTTCTTTTTGTTAATAGAATTGCCTCTAATACAATAATGCAAATGGCTTATTTTTTATCTTTTAAATACACATATTGATTAATAAAAATATGCAAAAATCCTTAATAAAATAAATTAACACTTGATTTTTCAATTTTTTTTTAAAATACATCAATTTTGCATCATTCGTCGAATTTGATGGCACGTAAATGCATCCGTCGAACTGAAAGGGAAGATGGCAAATTTTTTTTAAGATTAAGACACGTATGATAAAAACACGAAGCGCAATCGAGCTTCCACAATTTTCCGGAGAGCTCCACGTGTAACCAGATATCCAAACGATCCTTCCAGAATGTTTGCTTTACCACTCTCGAACTTTCCTTACTCCTTTCCACTTTCTCATAATCTCATTATATAAGCAATAAACCCATCCAAAAAACTTTCGAACTCGATTTCTGAGAGAGCAAAAAGAACCCACATAAAAATTCCTGTTCGGAGTGATAATTTGTAAAGATGGCGAGTATTGTTGACTCGTTCAATCTGTTCAATTTGCCAGAGGCAGTGGAAAAAATGTTGTTCCCTACTCATCATAGCCATGACCATGACCACGCTCGAGAGGGCAGGGTAGTATCAAACATTCCAGTGGATATTTTGGACAATCCCAAAGAGTATGTGTTCTTCATGGATGTTCCGGGTCTCTCCAAATCTGAAATTCAGGTACTTATGTTCTTCATAGATGTCATTGATTTCTTAAGAGGCGTTAATAATGAAATGTTAGTTAGGTTTGGATAAATTAAAAAATTGATGCGATTTGTGTTTTCAATTTTTAAAAGTTAGAAGTATTTTTAAAGAAAGTTTTTCAAAAGTTAATTTAAGTTTAAATCAACATTAAAAGATTTAATAT
>NC_029793.2:20091526-20097025 GCF_000816755.2 Arachis ipaensis
ATTTTATAATTTTATAATATTAATTTATTTTTCAACTAACTGAGCAATGCAGGTAACCGTGGAAGATGAGAACGCACTTGTTATTAGGAGCAACGGGAAAAGGAAACGTGAAGACGGTGACGACGAAGGCTGCAAGTACCTAAGGCTGGAGAGGAGAGCACCACACAAATTGCAAAGGAAGTTTCGTCTGCCTGAGAACGCTAACCCCTCCGCTATCACAGCCAAGTGTGAGAACGGGGTTCTTACTGTTACTGTTGAGAAACACCCTCCACCAACGAAATCTAAAACAGTTGAAATTGCCATTGCTTGAAGAATAGGTGGTAGATGCAGAAGCTTGGACTTGGAATATTTTGTTTATTGATTGTTCTTACTCCTTTCCCCTCTCTAGGGTGCTTTTAGGTTTGTTCTTATGGTTTGCATAGTTGGCAGTGACGCTAGTATTTATGTACTGGTTTCCACGTAATGAAAATGTTAATGAAATTATGACGCTAGTATAAAACTAAGTCTAAAATCAATTCATTTTATAGAATTAACGAATAACGATACACAAAATTTCGATATGACGTTACAAAAGCATAGCATGCAAAACTGGTATTGTGGTCTATGTGTGCTAACGACGCTGCCAAGCATCAATGTAAGCATCAATGTAAAATCAGAACAATGCAATGAGTCTATTTTTTACTCTTTTTGGACTTGTGTTTTTTTCCGGCGGGTTTTTCCCGTGTCCTGTGACTCTCGTCACCATCCTCTTCCATTAGATGCTCATAATCTTCGTAACTTGCAAACGGAGATGCCTTTTCACTCTTGCGTTTTCGTTTTTGTTTTCTTTTGTCGACTTCATCCTCATCAAAATCAACATCTGAGGCATCGTCAATATCTCCAATCTCAATGTCGTCGTTGTCGTCGTCGTCGTCATCGTCATCAATCGTGGCGTCGTCGTCATCATCAATGGCATCGTCAGCCTCTCCTCCTGACATATCCGACGGTATATCGGCATCACCAATCAAGTCATCGTCTTCCTCTTCAGCGACATTGTCTAAATCATCGTAATCATATCTCTCCGCTTCAGCAGTATCCAAGAGATTCTCGATCTCTTCATTATCGCTCTCATCCCCACCTTCAACCTCCTCGTCATCGTCAAAGAAGTCAGCATCCTCATCATCAGCTGACTTCTTTTTCTTCTTCTTCTTCGGTTTAGAGCTCATTTTGTTTGTATAGAATTTGTGGAAGACGAGATCTTCTGGGGGCACATCTTCTTCGGCGAGTGAAAGAATTTCTTTGCCAATCAAGTGGTTGTTAATGTCCATCTGCAAAACAGAGTTCAGAAGTTTTTTCCGGAGAGAAACTATAGGAGATAGGGAATCAACTTAGATAGTCACCGTAAGTTAACTTTTTCTTTTTTTAATTTTAATTTTTTTTTAAGGTAGACTTACTTGTAGTTGACATGAGAAGTTGATATTTGAAAACTGTATGATGATTTATCAGATTTAACTAAATTGTTATCTATTCTCGACTATCAACTTTACATGAAGACAATTGTATCCAAATTTTCCAATTTTTGGTAGATTTAGGAATTAGAGGGTGTAATTTAAAATTTAAGATTAAAAATTTATGATTTAAAGTCTAAAATTTAAAATAAATAAAATAAATTTTAAAGAAAAATAGCTGATAATAGTTGAAAAAACAAATTGGTTTCTTAGCATTGCTCTTTCAAAACAAAAATTACCAAAAGTTAGCTAGCTAAATCAGAATGATGCAGGATTGGCCATAAGCTCAAAAACCATTTTGTGGAAGAGGCAAGAACATAAATGAGTTATTACCTGTTTAGTAGGTTCAATCTGGGAACCACCATGCCATGAGCTCTGTTTCGGTTTCTTCTCCATGAATTTGTCAAGGAAAGCTGTGAGATTTAGGTCACTTAATGGGTTTCCATTGTAGACGACGTTTGCCCCAGAAAGAAGAGTTCTGGCCATGGTGGAAACTGAAGGGTGTGCGTGCGAAGCAAGTACCATTAACTCCCACCAACTTACCCGGTCTGCATTGCTGCAGCAGTGTACAAAGCAACATTAGAGGCGCTACAACTGGATATGAATACAAGGGAAAAAAGCGCAGTTGAAATAATTTTGTAGTCAGGAGTACAAAACATTATACATGATGTGCAGCTCATCTTAGAACCTGGTGTTTATAACAAAAGAAATACCAGAATCTCTTCTAAATTTATGATATTCAAGATGAGGACCACTGTGGAAGAAAATATAGCAAATTACCAATAAGAAGGTTCTCGGTGTCGTGGGTCATAGCCTCCAGGCAGTAAAGACTTCTTGGCAGATACCTTAGATTGCTGTCCTTCATCATCAGATGCAGATTTTGATTTATTTTTGGATGCAGACTTCGGTTTTTTGATACTCGGTTCATCCTTCGCAAGCAAAAAATCTGCATCCTCCTCTGAAGCACCATCTGAATCATCGTCATCCTCAGAAGATGCTGGAAGATCGTCTTTGCCTTCCGAAGAATCACTATCATTATTTTCATCATCTCCATTCTGAGCAAGGGTAATATTATCAGCTTGTTTTTTGGATACGGTGCTAGGTTCATTATCAGTTTCTTCTATAACATCTTCAAAGTGTTCTAGTTCGTCATCAATAGATTCACTCTGCAACACCATGTTCCTAAAAGACAAAATATGAACATGATTTTTTTTGGGGATCAAAAGAGTATAGTAAATTCTATAATAAACTTATCCAGAATTGACTACAAAGACGAGCGTACTCACATAGTATGCAATTTATGGCAAACATAACAAAGCAGTAGTTAAAGCGGGATGCTTGTGCATCGAGCTACCTATTTTTCATAACGTGAAGTAGTTGTCAAGACAGTACTTTGCATTTGCTTTTAGCTTTTTCCAGCAAAAATAAATCACTTCAATAAATAATTTTATTTGAAGTCTAAAAGAATCAGTCTCAGCTTCTGAGGAAAACGTAAGAAAAAACAGTTTTCAGCTTTTACAACAACATAGAAAAAGCAAGTTATATAATCACTTTTTAAAGATCACAAACGAACATCACTTTTATACTGGTTGATACTGTCTTCAAATTAGAATGTTGACCGGATTATTCAATTGCTGTAATTATCAGCATCAAACACACAATGGAGGAATGTCAGGTCTTAAAGCATTTGATACAAGTCGCTGAAAATTTTCTCACTAGCAACTACGTCCAATTTAAATGTGATAAATAAAAATGGCATACACCAAAAAACAACTAGCCTTACCATAGAGGTGGTCTGGCTTTAAGGAGTTCGGACAGAAGAAAAAGGCATGCACAGGCATATTGCGGTGGCATCTGAAGTGCAACCTGAAGTGAAAATAAATAAAAATAGAAATAGAAATAAAAGAAAAAATCAGAAACTTGATTCATGTTACTCTACATATTAAGATTTAAGAGAAATAGACAAAAAGGCAGTTCAATGATTACCTGCAATAGACGTTTAGAAAAGGCAGCCACACGCTTTAAATTTACATCTCTTTTCATTGCTCTTAGAAGAAGTGCAACGAACATTTCTGCCTGAAATCGAGCTAGTTAGAACTTAGAAATACAGAGAAGTTAAGAATAGCAGAGGTATATAATAAATAAAACAAGAAAAACATGTTTAATTGCCTTGGACGTATTCATGGCAGCTGGAAGCAGAAGTTTAGAGTACAATGCACGGTAAAATCGATCACTAGCTATCTGATTCTTGGATGTGATTTTATCGAGAAGCATCAGTGCTTGAACTCCTACGTTAAAATTTTTTGAATGAACCTGCAGGTTTTCAGCTTTTATCAATATCCAAGAATCAAAATAAGGTCATGACTCATGACAAATGCTCTTGCAACATCTGTCGGCGAAATATTGCAGCGAAATATTGCAGACTTTCGGATATACTTACCAACTGGAAAAGAATTGGGGTTTGAACATCAACAATGTCATCGACTTCAGTGCTTGATACATAAGGAAATGCCCTATTCACTCCCTGCAAGAAAATCAAGCAGAAATTTGAAAGACTTTGAGCAAGTAAAAACAACATCAAAAAAACTTAAAAAGAATTTCACAATCATTAATCAATGTCAGTTCTTGAAAATTACAGTAACATGCTTACAGTTAGGAGTGCTGAAAGAAGCCGGGAGTCCAATTCAGCATGTGATTCAGGTGTACTTTTTGATTTTTGCTCTTTTGGATTTGCCTTGCTGCTTTTATCAAGCTTTTGATTGCTGCTTGCACTTGAGATTAATACCTGAAGATTTCTAATGTGAATATTTTTCTTATTCAATTTTACCTGTCATTGAAACATGAAATAGTAGCAGCAGGAGATAACAACAGTGCCATTGATGACCTTGTGACTAACTTGCCTGGCCAGCCTCTTGTAGATTTCAAGCACTATGCTGGTTATGTCACCGTTAATGATAACACCAATAATGGAGGAAGAGGACTCTTCTATTGGTTTTTTGAAGCCATCACCAACCCTCAAGATAAACCATTGGTGTTGTGGCTCAATGCAAGATTCTATTAATGCAAGATTCTAGATTTGGTGAGCCTTCTGGTTTTTCTATTAATGCAAGATTCTAGATTTTAGATTTGTAAACAACTGATTCCTCTTTTATTTTTGTAGGATATCATACATTCAATGTCACATGATGCTCATCCTATGGGTGTGCTTATTAATTCCATGAGTGCTCTCTCTGGAAACCAATAACACTTGTTTCCTTGGTAAAACTGGTACCTTAAACAGCGCAAAATAAACATCTATTAGACGTTTTGCCACTTTTGGTCCATCTCCTCTATTTGTTAGACGGATTTGGCTTAAGAAGTTAACCTGAAAACATAGTCAAGAAAAATCAATCAGACTCGGTCAAACAATTGACCATTTCTGGATGGATTTGTGGAGTCAGAGTTTTTCAATTGAAAAATTGAAGGGCTAACTTATGATACTACTGAAAAGTGACATCAAAAGATTAAGTCTTGCAATACAGAATATTGTCGTTTAACATAATAAAACACCAAAATAAAATAAGTCTGAAATGTTATACTGAAGTCAGGAATCGTTAGCCATAAATTTCAAAACATGATAGGACAGACAAAAAGTAAAACTTGTGATTCTTTGAGTCTAATATGTAAGAGAGAAACATTAAATTATATGCACAAAACACTAACAAAGTTTAGGGCATACAGCATGGTACTGTGAACGTGGTCCTAAATGGGGCCGAAAGAGAAAAGTATCCACCTCGTCAATAACCACGGCCTGTATGGAAACAATAAAAATAAAATAAGCTTATACAATCACACATTCACACTAATAATCAAGGACCAAAGAAAATATATGAAAAAGGAAGAGAAAGAAATCAAAGGGGGTCTAAATATCATAACCAAAAGGCAAGGACCCTGAAACATAACTAATCCATTTTCTTAATCAAGAAAATGAACATGCAAAAGGAAATCATATGGACCGTGCAATCATTTTTTC
>NC_029793.2:20097301-20106781 GCF_000816755.2 Arachis ipaensis
CATAATGACAAGAGAGATTTGACTTGACCTAAATTTAATTTTCTTTTCAAGAATATTTGTCCTACTAATATTTGCTCAAGCACAGAACATTGACAATGGTACTTCCAAACGATGTAGGAAAATGTTTATAGTAAATGCTGATAATTGTCCATACCTTCATATTTGGGTGGTCAGACAACAGGTTTGACAAGTGATAGTCAGCATTAGATGCGGCCCTATTATCCGGATCCCCAAGCTGAAAAAAATTCAAATTTAAGAGGGAAAAAAACACTTAGCAACAGCATCTGGTAGTTACAGCAAACCAACTAAAGTGACAACATTGAATGAATATTGAACATGTTCAATTCAGATAGGCATGAATTACCCACTTTATTAACAAGAGCAGAAAGTAGTTTGCGCTCTTGCTCTGACTTCCTACTCAACAGAATATATATGCTCTGCAAAAAGAAGGAAAGGCATCAACCAAATATTTGATAAGTAAGTCAATTGAGATATGTGTACATTCAAATAGTCTCAAAGCACATTTTTAAGTGTAACAGCATCTTTCAGAAAAAAGTTTCTCGTAACTAACTTTTGAAAGATAGATTTCAAAAAATTGTAGCATCTATGTTTGGTAAATCAAACTAAAAATGGCTTTTAATAAACACAAGCAACAACAATTGTATTTGGTAAAATAGCATTTAAAATTTAAAAAAACTATAATAGATATAAATATAAGAGTAAATTTGGATATTTATTAATGTAAGAGGTAATATTAAACTCTTTTAATTTTGATAAACACATGTCAACTTTGAAAAGCTCCTCCTTACCAAACCAAGCCGAAATAGTCTCAAAGCACGTTTTTAAGTGTAATAGCTTGAAGATAACATCAAACATATTCTATATTATATAACTATAACATAGTCGCTTGTATGTAATATGAATAATAATTTAAAAAGCAATAAAAAAGAGTCGAAGTGTGACTGTGAGAGCAAAATGCCAACCTTTAGTGCCTTGTTTTTAAGAGCCGGTAGCATGTCTCGTGACGCTTCTTCAAGTGCAACAACAAATCTTTCATATCTATGACATCAAGCTATAAAATGCATCAATAACAAAACAGCTTTGGTGGTCAGGAAATTGAACACCACTGAATGAAAAGGTACAATCGTATGATTCCTCAATCAAAATGTTAATAAACACAAAGGGCAGTAGTCATATGGGCAAGTTTTGACAGTTAGGTATTCAGCATTAACAACTCATTCTTCCTGCACTTCTTTGTCAGCAGTGGGCTAGCGTTCTATGGAAACGGTCATATAGAATCTAATTATTCTTACTCTGTAGATGCTAGTATAGGAAACAAAAAAATGCAATTCATAATATGCATTTGCCGAGTCAAATAAAATAACTTTAATCGGAAGACAATTAATAAAGTGTGGTGAGGCATACCTCTGCTTCAAACATTCCTCCCAATACCAGAACAGTAGAAGGGAATATCCATCTTTGGTTTCAGGAACATGATTTAATGGCCGCTGTATCAAGGTCTTCAATTTTCGATCCGGTAATAAGCTGCCAGACAAAATATACAAGGTATATGTTTCAGTTATATGTAAACTGGACATTGTCCCATAAAGAAGTTCTTTTGTTAAGTTTTCTATGACAAAATTGGGGAAACACAGACCTCGCAATGAATAATTCTTGAAGTGCTTCAAACCCTGTCAAAGCATGGCGCTTCCCAACCTTGGATGTCACCATTCCTAAAAGAAAGAATAAATTTCATAAAATCTAAGCTTTCACACACATATGGAGTGGGGAAAATAATCAAGCTGGAATAATCAATGAAAAAGTTGACCTAAAAGTGCATCAATTGAGCGCAGGTTTGCAACAGGGTTGTCTCCAACTAACACAGAGAAAGCAGAGACCTTGTCCGCAGCAGTTCCAGACCTCTGTGTAGACACCAGCATCTTGATATCACTGCTCTGCCCTCTCGTCGACTCGTAGTCCTGCGCGTACTGCGCCATCAACCTCTCACCCAATTCTCTCTTCTTCTCCACAAACCCCCGCCACTCTTCCAAATCCTTCACCTCCACCTTCTTCCCTTCCCCAACCACCTTCGCTTCCAGCTCAGCAGCGTCCTCGAACCACACTCCCAACGCGCTCGCCTTCACCAGAGGAAGTTTTGGAAGGTTCTTGAACCTGTTGAACCCTCTCTCCTTGTTCCCGTCTTCCAGTGACAAAACCGGGGTTTTGGGTTTCGGGTTTGCCTTCTCATGGTGGGCATTGCTTCTACTTGTTTCCTTGGTGCTCGGTGCTTGGTTGTTCCGCTGCAGTGGTTTGGTGGCGGTTTCGCGTTGCTTCTTATCCTTCTTTGGGGGCTTGTTTGGCTTGCGGAAATCAACGTCGTTGAAACCGGAATAGGATTGGGAAGTGGACAAGCCAAGGGAAGAGGCGAATGAGGCTACGTCGGATTTGATGAGTTCTAAGTCCTGTGGCTCCTTGGAGAGCTTCTTGTTCTTGGAATTGGACTTCGACATTGTTGCATGTGCAGCGATGAAAATTATGGAAGGCACAAAGCTGGGAGAAAAGAGATTAGTCGTAAGTCATAACAGTCCCTTCGGGGACATCTGATAAAATTGGGGTGAAACTCACTTCCAGTTATATTAACCAAGGTTGCGAGACCGAACCAATCAATGAACCGGTATGGTAACTGGTTCACTAGTTCAATGGTTAAACCGGTTAATTAAATATTAATTAAAAATTCAATATATAATTTCAAATATTTAAATTCAATAATTTCTGAACTAATAAAATTCAAAATTTCACAATTTCACATAATGTTCTACCACAAAAAAAAAAAACATTAACCAAATTTTTAACTAAACACAAGCACTAATCATCACTAATCAGTAATCATCAGAAAATCAGCAACATATCAACAACAACATCATCATTATTTCAGAAAATCAGCAATTCAGAATAAGCAAACATCAACAAAATCAGTATTATTAACTCAGCAACTCAGAATTAAACCCAGCAACTCACAACTAAACCCAACTCCAACTCAGAATTGAACAAGCAAAAATAAATTGAAGATACACCAATGCCTGTTCCAAACAAAACACAATAATTTATATCAGATGCAAGGAAATGCATTGATGCCACAAAGATATCCCATATAAACCTTTAAGAATTATAGGAAAATTTCCTTAAAGCAGGTACAAATAGCTCTTGAGAATGATATCTTACAACTTCAAGCAGAAAACACATATTTAAACAAAATATATGGACTAAACTTTCAGTATGAGAAATAAATCATTATAAAATGCAGCAGAAACCATATCATTAAGTTGACTGTAGTAGAACCTGTATAGTTGTATGCAAAAAGCAAAGGTGTAATAATGGTGCTTATTATCAACATAAATAGCACCAACTAAGATGAATCAAATGTGCCCACAACTTTCAAAGCAACTGAAACTTAAACCAACGATTGTAATTCTGAAGCTGCTTGGATCGTGCTAGTAATGATGGCAGGAAAGAAAAGTACTGAAATTGCCAATTTAATTATTTTGATTTATTACAACCAAATCATGAAAATATTCAGAGATGCATGTGAGAACTGGAAATCAAGGTTCTGAAAACCGGACCGATCATCAAACTGTTTTAGTCACTGGTTCATTGGTTTACTGGTCCAACCAGTCCAACCGTGATTTAACCGGAAAAACCATCCATAATAAAATAATAAATAAATTATAAATAAACATCCTAAATATCTTTCAAATTTAAAACCCTACGTAAAATATCACCAACTAAATGTAATTAATCATCAAAATATGCAATAACTTGCTGCAAATTATACTTCCATTAAAAATAGCTGTATTACTTCCATTAAAAATAGCTGGATTGAATTATAATGCACAAGTTAGAGATAAAGAATATTGTCTTAATGTAGCTAAGTCAAAAAGTAAAACAAAAAATGATAGTGTTGCACAATAAACACACAACAGAGCACGAAACAAACACACAACACAACAGAGGCTGAAACAAAAACACAACAAAGCCTGAAAAAAAAAGAATCCAACACGGAGGAGGGGTAGCAAGTCGGCGGAGATCAAGAACAGGGACAGTGCGACCAAACAATGAAAACAGAATTTTGTTTATATAACAAAACAATCAAAACATTCACTAATTGCAAATTTTTTCTTCATAAGAACAGAACAAAGAAAACATGAAGCATATAATAAATCAAAAGATCACCAATTGCAAATCTTTTAATAAGAACAGAAGTTAGAACAGTGAAAAATGAAGAAAGATTAGTAGTTTTCAACCCAATTTTAACAAAGCTCATCACAATGATTAACAACAAAAAAAAAGCAATGAAGGAACAGTGAATCAATAACATAGGCAGTGCAAATTCAAGAAACTTTAATAAAATTTAACTACAGAAACAGACAGTAAAGCAGTAATAGAGTTATCAATTTAAAATTTATCATCAAATACATTCAGTGAGCAAAACCAATCAACCAAGTACTGACTGGGCATTCGGACAAAAAAAGAATCAAAAGAACATTTAAATCACAGCAAAAACACAACAACAATAGGAACATTTAAAACAAAGCAACCCAAAAAAAAATCTAAAAATCACCATTGCTAAAAACAATGATTTGATCCGTGTATGCTCAAAGAATTAAAAGCTAAGCTTACAGGAAAGTGAAGAATACCAAAACCAAAGAACCTTCAATCACAGCTTAAATCAAGAACAGAAAATCACAACAAAAACAAAAAAAAATAAAAGTAACAGAAGAACAACAGAACAACAACACAAGAACAATTAGCAAATTAACAAATTCACAATAACAGTTAAAAATTTACCAGAAGAACACTAATGCAAGTGGAATCATCATGCTAATATGTTTTCTGCAAAGATGCTATTTGTGCAGCTAAAATTTCCTAATTACTAAGATCCAATTATTCTAATTTCACATGCAATCAACTTACTAAGTTTCTAAAAGCTAGAAATTATAAAACCAACCAGAAATATGGTTAAAGCATTTCATCAAACATGTTGAGTGCGGTAAAATTAAAACAAAATAAGAGAATTCAAAACTTAATATCAATGTGATAGAGAAGAGAACATAACTATTGTAACTTTAATTCAGTCTATGAAATAATCCAAACCACTACCAAATCAAATAGTTACTTATTGTAATAGAAATCAGAAGTTGCAGAGTTTGAGGCAGAGTATTGGTGTTGTGTGAGTGTATTGTCTGGTGGCGGGTTTAGGGAACTCACGGCGGCGACAAAAGAGAGGAGTTCGACGGCTAGGTGGAGGGCGCGGGTTGGTCGCAGTGTTTGAAGCAGAGCAACGTGGCTTCCAGACGAACACGAATGCGAACTCGAACGGTGAACGGCGAGTGAACGCGAACCGTGAACGCCGAGCGAACGTGAACGGCGAAGAACGCGAACGAAGACGACAGCTGAACGAAGACGCGAACGTGAACGGCAAACAAACGGCGACGGAAGCGCGGCTGAGCAGACAAAGACGACGGACGCCGAGCTCGAGGAAGCAGCCGCGATCGGTGACAGCGAACAGGGGTTGAAGACTTGGATCACGATGGAAGCTAGATGGAGGGACGGATGGCGAACTTTGAGTGCGACGGACGCGGCAGTATGCCACTCCTTGCGGCGGTGGTGTAGGCTTCCAGTGCTAGGGTTTTTTGGCTGGGGTTGTGTGCTTTGATTTCTTTCTTTAAAGAAACGGGGAAGGGAGAAAGAAACGAAGGAGCTTCCATTTTTGTGTAAACCGGGCGGATTCCGGTTCGGTCCAACCGGCCGGTTCTTGTTCGGTCAGCAGTTTTTCACCGGTTTTACATGTCTGATCGGATCGCTAATGTTGTCAGTTTGTGGTTGAATCGGTCTGATCGGTTGGTTCGATCCGGTTTTTAGAATATTGCTGGAAATCAAAGCATATCGTAGAAGTTACAAAATTGAGCCACAGAGGAGAAAGGGGACACAGCAAAAATTATTAACAAAACTACACAGTATTATCACATTGCTTACTGGCGGCATACTGACAGCGACGACAAAGGAGACGGCAACACCGGTGAACACAGAGAGAGAGAGCTTGAACAGAAGAGATGACGACGGCCACAAAGCATCCACACGACGGAGAGGGAGCTTCCTACGACGGCGACACAACTTCCTAGGACGGCGACGAAGCTTCCTACTACAGCGATACAACTCCTGCGACGGAGCTTCCACACACGATGCCTGTACCCAGCGGAGAAGAGTTCGGCGATGACAACGAAGCGGAGCTACAGGGCTATGGGGGCTGCAGGGGCTATGGTGGCTGTTGGCTGCTGGCTGCCGGTTGCCGGCTGTGGGGCTCCTGGGCTGGGGCTGGGGGGCTAGGGTTCTTTGTTCTTTCAATTTTAAGCTTTCACTTTTCAGTTTCAGAGAGGAGAGGAGTGGGGCTAGGCTGCGTTGGGGTTTAGGGTTTCTTCTTCTTTTTTTTTTAAGGTGTAAAACGGCGTCGTTTGGAGGGGTATACTACACCGAAAATCCTTTAAAAAATCGGCCAGTTTTGGCGATTCACCAGTTAGTTGTCGATTCGACTGGTTTTTTGCCAAGCAGTAGAGGTGTACATGATCTGGTCCGACCCAAAAATCCGGCTCGAACCCAAAGTATTTTTGCATATGTTGGCCCGGACCCAAAGTGGTCCGGATTTGACCCGGGAACAAAAAACAACACTCAAAAGAATACTTCAATCAGGTTTGGGCCATAGCTCGGGTCACCAGGTCTGACCCAACGAGGATACATATTTCAAAATTATTATTTTGTATTTAAGAAGTATAAGACTTTAGACTAATATATAATATTTTGTGTTATTAGTATTGATTCATGATTATGCTTTAATTTTAGAATTTGGTGAGTATTTATTATATTTTTCTAAGTGAATTTTATCATATAAAATAATTGTTGGAGATTTGGAACTTCTTCCATACTAGCATTAAAAAAGATAATACATTTGTCTTGAACTTGTGTTTTCTAACAAATATGGTGTAATATTAATTATGAACTAATCTATTTAATTTAATAAAAATAATTATGAAACTAGGAAAGAGATACAAAGATGCATGAAATTATGATTAAAGGCCCGATTTTTATCCCGTATAATTGTACCCCGAATGTGTATAGATTTCATCGGATTAGAGTCTAAAAAATAAGTCCAGTATATATTTAGCATCAGCTCTGTATGAGGACAAATCCAATTTCACCCTACCCATATACACCCTTACTAGATAGTTTATGATGTTAACTGAACTGGCTTGGTGATCGATTTCCAATTAATCCAGCTGAACCAACCGGTCCAATTCGGTTTTCAAAACTATGATATTAACGAAAAAATTACTAGTTAAAAAACATTACATAATTTAAAGTATTTAACTAAATTATTATACAATGATTCTCAATTATTACTTATTAGTATGCTTGTCTTCAACTAAAATTGGAATAATACAAGGTTGTAATAGAAACATAACCGTCACGACAAAAAAAAATTCAAATATTTTTATCACAAAAGTAATTTGAAACTATTATATCATAAAAATAAATTAATAGCTATAAAGTACGAATATTTTGTTAAGTTGCCGTGTCCATATGTTGGATACATTTCAGACATGATATTCATCGATATTTGTCTGATACGCGTATTTGTTGTGTCCAACTATGTCTTAATAAAAAAAATTTAGACACGTTTAGACACAATAAATAAATCACGTGTCAGCGTGCCTAACTTTATTTTTAACATATATTCTTGAGAAATAAATTTAGAAGTAATATATATTATTATTTATTAAAATTAAAAATATTTTATCAGCATGTCTAACCTTATTCTTAACATGTATTATTGAATGAGTTTAGAAATAGTATATATTATTAATTATAAAAACAAAAAATATTTTAAATATTTTATATAATTAAAAAAATTATTAAAGACAATTAAAAATTAATTTATATTTAATATCAATAAAATATCAAAATATCATTATAATTTATCTAAATGTTTGTTTGGGTGAGTTTTTAAAAAAAAATCTTTTTTCGAGTTATCTTTTTTTAAAAGATCTTATGAAAAAGTAAAAATAATTTTTTGTTTGGGTATCTCATGCAAAAAGATCTTTTTATCTATCAATTATGTTTGAGTATAACAATATAAAAATGCTTTTTTGTTTGTTTGTTACATGAGAAAAATGTTTTTTTTTTATTTTTCTAGTACTTTTACTTTTACTACTAGAAATTTGCTAAATATGCTAAAAAATAAAAAATAAATCTTTTTTTTTATTGAAAAATATCTTTTTTTTTATTAAAATGATGGTGCCCAAACAAACACTAAAAATACTTTATATTTTATATATATACTTATTCTTTTATCTTACAAAATTTTAAAATTTATGTGTCGACATGTTTCATATTATATCGTATTTTATATTTGTGTCAGTGTCTATATATCATAGATTAATGGTATCTAAAACTATTTCTCATCCTTAGTAGGATATCCACATTCCACAAAGAAAGAAGCGTGTGCGTAAAAGAATAATAGACAAAATAGTTTATATCATAAGAAAAATTCTTTCACTTTTGTCAAGATTAATCAGGTGGGTTGATCCAACCAAAAAATTAGTAGTGGACAAACAAGCAAATTAGTCCACGGCCGTCAAATTTACTAAAAACCAAATTACTTTAATACAAATTAATGCGGCTCAGATGTATGATTTGTGGGGAATGGATCCTCTCAATGGTTGAAAAAAAATTAAGGGAGTAAAGTGTGATCTATAATCTTTTAATACACTCTCTCTCATATTTTCTTTTGATCTCACTTATAAGAATTAATGGTGAGAGATCACACTTTACTCTCTAAATTGTTAAAAAAATTGAAAGGATCCATTTCCTGATTTGTGTACCTCCATGGCACACCAATGAGCGATCACAGTAGAAGATTGCCTTGTAAAATAATTCACAAAAATACTCCAAGTGTGGCTCGACCTTTAGATAGTTGTGTCTCACTATGTCACTAACGATGAAGCACGAACACTTTGCAATGTGTCTGTGTGTCGAATATTTTTCGGACACGATATTCATTAACACATGTCCAATTTATGTGTCTTTTGTATCCAACCGTATCTTAATAAAAAATTAAAATTTATTTTCTGGACATACTTGAATACACTTAGATATCATCATGTGTCAGTATGTTCAGCCTTATTCTTAACATATATTTTTAAAATATGTTTAAAAATAATATATTATTAATTATTAAAATAAAAAATATTTTAAACATTTTATATAATTAAATAAAGACATTAAAAATAATTTTAAAAATTATTTTATATTTTAATATTAATAAAATATTAAAATATCATTATAATTCATCTAAAAATATCTTATATTATATTATATATATATATATTGTTAAAATTTTATTAATAATGTAAATATTCAATTCAAGAA
>NC_029793.2:20107348-20111867 GCF_000816755.2 Arachis ipaensis
ATTCAATTCAACAAGATATAAATTACACAAGAGTAATATCAATAACAAAATAATATCTAATAAACTAATATTGAATTAAATATTAATACTCACAATATAATCGAATAATATGAACTTGTATTGTAATTCAGAAGTTTGAACGAAATATAAGAATGATTATTCAAAATACAAAGCTTGCAACGAAAGTTTAAATGTATTTCAGAGTATGAGAAGTAGTATGTAAATGCAGATACCTTACAAATATTGTTAAAATCTTATTAATAATGTAAATATTTAATTCAACAAGATATAAATTAAACAAGAGTAATATCAATAACAAAATAACATCTAATAAACTAATTTTGAATTAAATGTTAATACTCAAAATATGATCGAATAATATGAACTTGTATTGTAATTCAGAAGTTTGAACAAAATACAAGGATGATTATTCAAAATACAAAACTTATAACAAAAGTTTAAATGTATTTCAAAGTATAAGAGATTGTGTGTAAATGTGGATGCCTTACGACTTCCTCCCCCCTTTTTATATTGGACTATCCTTTTATTCTTTTACAATTTTATCACTAATTTTACAAATTTACTTGTTCTTTATGTGGATGATTCAGGGACACCATCTTGGATTTAATATGTGCTGTCATAGTTTTTAGAAATTTGGTTGTTACTTTTCAACTACCTTTTTATTGACAAAAAGAATATCCTAACAAGTTATATTAGGTAACTCTTTCACTCTTTTACTATATCTTTTTATGGTAGATGTAGATGGAGTAACCACTTATTGCATACCAAACCAACCGATCCTATTTGAATCCATACATAAACCCAAGAAAAGAGAACTAAATTAGAAGAAAATGGTATTAACAATAAGATTTTAATAATAGTTGGATAATAATTTTTTAGTTTCGAATAATATTGATTCTTATGTGTCATCTTGTTAATTTCTATTGTATTAATAGTTTTTTTTCTTAATTTATAGATTTAAGTTTTTCTTTTAGCTTCTACATTTGTTCTAGTTTAATTACATCAGGATTTTAACATTTATATATAAGCTTTTCTATGGGTTTAATTTGTTCATGTTTATGTTCAATTCTTTCTAACTGATTTTTCATAATATCTAGGACTGTATTAGTGTAGTTAAGCTGCTGATATACTTTTTTAATATTTCTTTTGTCTGTATTTCCTTCTATTCTACTGTCTTTATAGAGGTGGCTTCTAGTACTAAATTTTAGGATACTTATAGTTTTATAGTTTTTTTCCGTATATATTAAGACTCTACTATTTGTCTTGTGTTAGTTTTTCAAATAGTGGTTGTCTTACTTAAAAGACAAAACTCTTTTTTAAAATCTTGAAAGTAGTTTTTGAACTAGTCAAAGAAGTATAAATTGATTTTTTCTATTAAGTAATTATAAAATTCATTTCTTATGTCTATGATTTCTTTTCAGAATATCTAGTAAAATACCATTTTCTTAATTCTATATTATATTTTACATTAAAATCTTTACTAATCCGATTTTTATCAATTTCAAAAGGTTCTTCTTTTATTCTAACTCCCAAGATTTGGGAGACATTAAGTGAATAATTAGTTTTTGTCCCGTATAGAGGAGATGCTATATTTGGTCTAATGTTGTTTATCCCTATAACTTCTTTGTTTATAACAGAATTATCTATAGTATCAAGGAGTAATATCTTTTTTATTCCAATAATCCGGTATTCTGACTGATTGTGACCTACTCATTCGTAATCTAATGTTTGGACCTTCTCTAATTATTTCTCTAATTTCTGTATTTTCTATTTTTTTTCTTCTACTACATCCTCTAAAATCCATTCTTCAGGGATATTCTTCATTAGTTATTCATGTTGGAGTTTTTTAGGCGTTTGAACAAAAGATCTTCGTCTTTTAACGATTCTCTTCTAACCCTAAAATTGTAGTTTGCCTTTGTAACTCACAATAAGATCGAATAATATGAACTTGTATTGTAATTCAGAAGGTTGAATAAAATACAAGGATGATTATTCAAAATACAAAAATTGCAACGAAAGTTTAAATGTATTTCAGAGTATGAGGAATTGTGTGTAAATGCGGATGCCTTACAACTTCCTCCCCCTCCCACTTTTATATTGGACTATGCCCTTTATTCTTTTACAATTTTATTCCTACTTTTACAAATCTTCTTGCTCTTTCTGTGGGTGATTCAGGGAATCCATATTAGATTTAATGTGTTCTGTCATAGTTTATAGAAATTTGGTTGTTGGTTTTATAATTTGCTGGTATTCTGTTGGTATCCCACTGGTAGCTTTTGTTGTTTTCTGCATGTAATGTCTTTGTTGATTTCTGAGCTATTTTGACACCCCTTCTTCTGTTGTCGGATAGGTATCTGATTTTCTGATTCTGAGACTCTCTTTTTTTTATTCTCCAAATAGATCTTGAGTGTCGAGTATGTACAATCCTGAGCTGGACTAAACTTTTTCGTCTTCATTTGCTTGGACTGATTTTATTGCTTTTAGAGAGTTATGAATTTCTTCTTTTGAGGTGGCCGCTACAAGAGCAACCATCATCTATTTTTTATGGGTTAAGAAATGAGTCTCTTTTTCATGTGATATCTTTTTAAACCTTGAACAGTGGTTCAGGGGTTCTGATCTTTTTTGTGATATAGTCATCCAGTTATCAATGACCCCTTTTACTGATTAGGTTAAGGTCGAATTTATTTCACCATTTTATTTTTATGTTTCGGATTAAATATTGTACACTTGGAGTGTCTTCATATCTTGTAGAGTCATATTCCCATGTCATTATCCAACATATTTCCGTAGTGAGAATGAAGGAAACAAGCTTATATCCATTTAAAAATAAAGTTTTATTTTTAAAATATTCATAAGCCATGCTAGCTTCCTTTGGAAAAATAGTTTCTGTCGGTCCGAACACTTGGAACCATACCTGAAACCATTTGAAAAACTATAGAAAAATTTTCTTGCAGAACCATATGAACCAGGAATGCGAATTTAGAGAAAGATACAAGGTGTACCACCAGGCGTCTATATAATCATAATATGAGTAATTTTGAGGTTCGAATTTTCTAGTAAAATTTTTACAGTGAAAGGGAGTTCTTTTCCATTCTAATAGGGTTATTACTTTGATGATCTTAATTTTGGAGTATATTATATTTTTTGTGGTTGGATCTTTATTGTAGGTTAATTCAATAGATCTTGTGTCAACTAAAATAAATTCATAGAAGGTTCAGCTTTTTTGAATATTTACTGGTGGATAATGAAAAGTATTTGGAAAAACTATTTTACAAAGGGTTCTTCTATCCATTTTGAACCATTTTTTTTCTAAGGCTATTATTTTCATAGGTACAAAATTTTCATGGTAAGGATGTTTCTTCGATAATGGTTTAGTTTGAATAGATTAGATGGTTGTAATAATGTATATCTGTTAACTGTAGAAACTTCATATAAATTTTTAGTTGATGTAGATGATTTTTCGCTCTTAACAATCTGTGACATTGTCAAAGGTTTAATGGCTAATTGTTTAACTTGTAATGAAGTCGTTGATTGGTTAATAATTTTATTCGAAAACTTTCTTGCAAAATCAACAAATCTTTTAATTGGAGTAATTGTTCCTTGAAAAATTTCATATCCTAAAAATCTTACTCTTGCTATAAATATTTTTATTTTCTTTTCAGATAAGACAAGACCGTTTTCTTTTATAACATTGATAAATTTTTCTAGATGTTGAATATGTTGGTTAATTCCTTCAGAGTATACAAGTATGTCGTCTAAGTAAACTATGGTAAAATCTACATGTGAGTAAAAAATATTATTCATAATTTCTTGAAATTCTCTTGGTGCATTTTTTAATCCTTGGGACATTACATTCCATTCGTAATGTTCAAAAGGTATGATAAAAGATGTTTTATATCTATCTTTCTCTTTTACTGATATTTGATAATATCCAGATTTTAAGTCAAATTTAGAAAAGATAATAGTATTACTTAATCTTTTAATTAAATCATCTTTGTTGGGTAAGGGATATCTTATATATTTTAAGGCTTTATTTAGAGGCTTGTAATTAATTACTAACATGGAAGCTCCTATTTTGATTTCTAAGGCCTTTGTTACATAAAATCTTGTACAATTTCAAGGAGACTTTGATGTGTAACACCCTAACTTTTAGTATCTCATGATCGCACTAAAGTCCTGGCGTTACCTACCTCTACTCCTTTAATTTCATACTATATTTATTTAATATTGAACTTTCGCGAATATAAACCGAACTTTTAATTAAGAAAACGAAAAGTCCTTTTTCTTTTAACTATGTAAACACATAAGTATAATCACATAATATAATACATATATATCGTTATTCATTCCTTCCTCAAAATACAAGTCCTCTCCCTCGTGGACGGCTTAGTGGCATGGGTAATTTTAATCAAAATATGGTATGTTGTATAAATTTAAAATCTAATTTAATTTCTTAAAATTACTTTAAAAAATATTATTAATTATTAATTTTCTAATT
>NC_029793.2:20112173-20120717 GCF_000816755.2 Arachis ipaensis
AGTTTTATAATTTAAATAGAGAAAATTATTCAATATTTATAAAATTAAGTAAAATTTCTAGTTTAATTATCAAAACTTGATTTAATTACTTTTAATAAAATAATTTCTGAAAATAAAGTTTTTAATGAATAAATAAATTGAAATTAGCTCATAATAAGATTTTTTCGAAAATTCTGGGTCTTACATGATGGCCTGATTAATCCTTTATCTAAGAATTCTTGAATTTCTTTCTTATAGTATTCTATGAATTCTTTATTCATTTGGATAGGTTTCGTCTTAGTACGGATATCTTTTTTATTAAAATTATCTTCATATGGTAGGGATACTTCATGTAATTTCCTATATTGAAAAGTTTTTGGATTTAGGCTACACAAGTCTTTTTTTTAATCCTATCTTCTAACCCATTTATTATGATTTGGATTTTTTGAGTTTCTAGTTGATGTTGTACCATTTTATATATAATCTCTTGATTTAGGAAATTAATTTGTTTCTTTTTTCTTTCTATTATATTAAGTTGGGGGATAGCTACTTTTTGTAGTAAATTTAGTTCTCTTTTCTTGAGTTTCTATATGAATTCAAATACGATCAGCTGGTTTGGTATGTAATATGTAACACCCTAACTTTCAGCACGTCATGATCGTACCAAAAGTGAGACGTTACCGACCTATTTTCCGTATTTACTATTTAATACTGAGCCTTTAGTTCGATTTTGCGTTTCAATTTCTAAGAAAAAGCCGAAAAGTTTTGTTTCTATGAATTAAAATCATATACCAAAGATCTCCATGCAATACTAGTCACATAGTTAGTAAAAATAATAAATATCCTACAAAAGAATTCAAATGAAACTCAGATACAACTCCTATCCCTCTGTATAAAATAAAATCTTAACTAACAAAGGCGAGGGAATTCTAAGAAAGTGACTCAACACATAAACTTAACTCAAATAAGACTAATAATCGTCCGCAGCATCAAACTGAGTCTTCGAACCTGTGTCACTGAAAGGGTGGAAGATTTTGGGGTGAGAACAAACCACGCGTTCTCAGTAGGGAATGGAAATGCCATAAGAGTAATGAAATAAATTGCAAATAATTAACTTTACTCAATAAAACTATATTTTTTATCAAACCTTTTGAAAATACTTTTTACTATTACTTTATATAATTAATTACTTTCCTTTAAATTTCTAAACTCAAAACATATTTCAGTCACAAAACTTTTCATACCAACTATCTCTTAGCCACCTAACTAATTCTTAGTCACAACAACAATTATTAATCACCTCAATACATTCACAAATAAATAGCACGAGTAAAGGTTTCAATTCAACACCCAAACAAGTCACAATAAGACAAACAGCACAATCATAAAGAAGTAATACAATCAAACACAACCAAATGCATATGCGCAAACATCATGATGCATGTCTGTCCTAAACAGGCCATGAGCTCATGTGTTGGTTTGTCACCCGATTCCCGACACTAGTCCTGAGATAAGCGTTCGTACCGCCGTCCTTATCTCAGGCATCGTCCCTTCCATGAGCGTTACGTATCGTCGTCCTCATGGGGGAAACTACCTTTCGGTCTCTAGTGAGCGTTATGTATCGCCGTCCTCATTGAGCCATCCTTATAGTGTCAAGTGAGCGTTACGTATCGCCGTCCCCACTAGACACTTGGCACTAAGGCCCAAACAACATTCAATTTCTTTTCAATCTTTGTTCTCTACTCTACTGTGGTAGAGACCCCTTTAATTATCTCTCTTTCCTTTACTTTTCGTTCTTCTTCTTTTCTTTCTTA
Organism: Arachis ipaensis; assembly: GCF_000816755.2. Classification (NCBI taxonomy): domain Eukaryota; kingdom Viridiplantae; phylum Streptophyta; class Magnoliopsida; order Fabales; family Fabaceae; genus Arachis; species Arachis ipaensis. Next base: position 20,113,967 of record NC_029793.2, read on the forward strand.
TCAACCAGACTCAAAACATAACTTAAAGCAAAATCCCTTCTCAAAAGATAGAATTTAAAACATTATACTTTTCCTTAATAAATCAAATTCAAAATAGAATAAATCTTTTCTTAACTAAATAAATCTCAAATAGTTTAATTTTTCCAAAACCAAATCTTTTAAATAGCATTTCAAACAAAACCTCAATTTCATAAAAATTTCAGCAGCACCTCCCCTAAAACTCGGGATATGCCACCCTTTTGGGTTCCCTCTTTCTCAACAAATCACCAGCCCTTTTATCAGCAGTTATCATAACAATAGATTCTCAGTAGACAACTCATCATAATTCGGTTTAGCAATCATTCTATCACCAACTAAAATCAGAATTTCAGTCAATCATTCTTTTAAAGTAAACCCATCCAACTTCAAGAATTCATAACTACTATTCAAATTCAGCCTCACGTAATTCTAATTATTTTAGAGTTACTTAGGGCTTGTTTGGGTGAGCTTCTAAAAAAAATAACTTTTTTTGAGCTATCTTTTTTTAAAAGATCTTATGGAAAAGTAAAAGTAATTTTATATTTGGATATCTCATGCAAAAATATCTTTTTATTTATCAATTATGTTTGGATATAACAATATAAAAGTACTTTTTTGTTTATTTATTACATGAAAAATATCTTTTTTTTTAAGGAAAAAAGATCTTTTAAAAAAAAGATGTAAATTATAGCTTCTCAAAAAAGATGTTTTTCTGATTTTTCTAGTGCTTTTACTTTTACTACTCAAAATTTGCCAAACACGTTAAAAAATAAAAAAGATCTTTTTCCATTGAAAAAATATATTTTTTTATCAAAATAATGGCGCCCAAACAAGCACATTTACTCCGCATCCAAAATCCATCACAAATCAAACATTCATATATTTGCAATAATTCAGTAAACTTCTTAGGCATTCAAAGTTTAAAATATTTAATTTAATAAAATATCCCCTACCTCGAAAAGTCGAACCAACGCGTTAGAGAAAAACTTTTACCCTTGGCTCTGAAACAACGACATCAACTCCAACTATGTTTCGCAGTGATAACAGCCACAAGAGCACCAGCTAACATCAATAACTCAATCCTGACATAAAATCGTTGCGCAAAACTCAATAATTTACAACAGAACAGCGACAAAGAGAGACTTTCTGAGCAAAAGAGGTTTACTGGACTACTAGAAAGGAAGGACAGGGACAGCAGCACCTCAGGCTTGCTTCCCGGTGACCACGACGCCATTCTCCGGCAGCCAGGCGCGGCGGTGCAGCCTTCCACTCATCTGGCGGGTTTTCCTCCTCCCTATTTGCGTTCTACTCATCCATGACAGCAACGCTCTTCGTGGCTCCCTCTCCTTTGGCGACAATGAAACAAGGTAATGGCGACTGGGCTTGAACGGCGACGGCTGGAAGCGGCGGCGGCGACATGTAGTGGAATGGAGCGTGGCGACGGAGCACGAATGACGATGAGGACGGGGGGCACGGCGACGCCTTCTTCCTCTCGCTCTTGGCTCGCGCTCGTCTCCCTCCTCTGGTTCCTTCCGCGAATGCCATCCCTCAAGATTTGACGATGACGCGGCGTGGCTTCCTCCCACGACGGCAGTGTGACGGCGGCGGCGGCGGCGAAATGGACAAGGCACAGGACGGTGCGACAGCTATTCGGCTCTCAGTCTCTCTCCCTCAAGCCCTCACCATTTCTTTCTTTCCTTGTTTTCTTTTCTATTGCTGCTGGGTTTGATAAGGAAGGGAACATTGGCGGTTAGGTTAGAAGAGATTAGGGTGTTAATTTGGGGATTAGGGTTTTGTGTATGAAATTGGGTATTTTGGGTAGTTTAGTAATTTTAATAAAATTAGGGTAATAGAGTAATTGAAAACTAATATTTATAAAAATACTTATTTAATTATCAACTTAATTTATTTTCAAATAAACACTAATTCAATAATTAGAGTTAATCAAATTAATTTTTTTTAAAATCATAAAATAGAGTTCAAAATCTAATTATTCAAATTAAACCATATATCTAAAACCCTCATTATTTTTCAATTACTCAAGTTTTCAAATCAATAATAAGAAAATATCCAACTAATATAAAATTTTCTGAAATTAATATCTTGAATAAATAAAATAAATCATAATTAATTTATTATTTAATTTCTAAAAATCTGGGGTCTTACACAATAAGTGGTTATTCCATCTACATCTACCATAAAAGGATATTATAAAAGAGTGAAGGAGTTACCTAATATAACTTGTTGGGATATTCTTTTTGCCAGAATAAAGGTAGTTGAAAAGTATACTCTGCCTTTACAAATCTTTGCTTTAGAAATCTTGTAGTTTATAGTCATTCTATCATTTTCTGCTTTGATAATAGTTTCAGTTGTTTTTTCATAGTACTTGTAACATCCTAACTTTTAGCAACTCATGATCGCACTAAAAGTTCAGGCGTTACCTACCTCTAATTTTTTTTATTTAGTACTATATTTATTTAATATTGAGCCTCTGCGAAATACAACTGGATTTTTAATTATAAAAGCGAAAAGCCTTTACTTTAAAGCACTTAATCACATAAGTATATTCACATAGCATTATATACATAGACTTATTCAAAAATTTTCAAATACAAGTCCTAGCCATCTGTAAACCAAAATGGCAAGTGACGAGGAAAAAAATCTTAACTAAACCAAAAATAAAAAATACAAATACATATAGCTCTGTAGTTCGGTCACGACTTTGCGCCAAAACTTTCTGAACCTATCACTAAAAAAGAAAATCTGTAAGGGGGTGAGAACGTCGTCCTCGTAGGTTCTTAGTAGGAAAGAGAATACCATAAAAAAAAATACTTGCAAATAAAAAGATTCCATTATAAAAATAATTTCTTTTTAAAATACACTTTGGAAAAGTTTTATTAGAAATCTTACTTCAAAAATGTCGTAAAAAAACTCCTTTAATTTATAAGTTCGTAAAGTAAATCGAAAAGGATAAATTCCCACAATTCGTTAAATCTACCATCATCTATACACATTCAGCCTTCAGTCACACAGAACTCTCAGTTGGTTTATGCTCAGATAATTCAATCACATCATCAGCACCATCTTCAGACCAAAGTCTCTCAGTTGATTTAAACACAAACAATTCAAACAAATCAATCACAATTCAAGAACAGTTATAGCAAATAATACAAGTAGCTGCTAAATTGGATTAGCATGTAGGCAAAACAAGACAATCAATGCACATTCAAACATATCAAACAAATACATATGATACATGTATGTTCTATTGGCCATGAACTCACATGTTAATTAAACTGCCAGAATCCAACACATCCGATAGCTGACCCAGATATTGTCTCTCTATTTCACTTCACACTCTTGGAATATAGTGTCCACCATACTCTTGGGATATAGTGCCCACCACACTCTTGGGATATAGTGCCCGACACATTCATAGGATATAGTGCCCGCCACATTCTATACAAACAGAAAGAGAACCACGAACAAGTAGAATTTCACCACCATCCTTGCTCGATTTACAACCAGAATCAACGCGCAAGCAGGATTTAACCATCGTCCTTGCCAATCACGAATCAGTTTTTAACACGCAAGCGGGATTTAACCACCGTCCTTGTCAAGCACAATTTAATACGCAAGCGAGATAACACCATGGTATGTGAAATTGTTACTCTGAGGTTGTAAAATTTGTTGTTCGTTCTCTCCCTGGCAATGGCGCCAATAACTGGTGCACAATACCATGGTCCACATATAACTTCACAACTTCGCACAACTAACCAGCAAGTGCACTGGGTCGTCCAAGTAATAAACCTTACGTGAGTAAGGGTCGATCCCACGGAGATTGTTGGTATGAAGCAAGTTATGGTCACCTTGTAAATCTCAGTCAGGCGGATATCAAATGGTTATGGAGTTTTCGAATAAAAGTAATAAATAAACAGAAAATAAAGATAGAAATACTTATGCATATCATTGGTGAGAATTTTAGATAAGCGTATAGAGATGCTTTCGTTCCTCTGAATCTCTGCTTTTCCGCTGTCTTCATCCAATCAGTCCTACTCCTTTCCATGGCTGGCTTTATGTAAGGGCATCACCGTTGTCAATGGCTACATCCCATCCTCTTGTGAAAATGGTCCAAATGCTCTGTCACGGCATGGCTAATCATCTGAGGTTCTCGATCATACTGGAATAGGATTCACCCTCCTTTTGCGTCTATCACTACGCCCAGCACTCGCGAGTTTGAAGTTCGTCACAGTCATTCAATCCCAGAATCCTACTCGGAATACTACAGACAAGGTTTAGACTTTCCGGATTCTCATGAATGCCGCCATCAATCTAGCTTATACCAAGTACTTTGCATTAATTCATGAGGAACAGCAGAGCTCCACACCTTAATCTATGGAGTGCAGAAACTCTACCGTTTGAAAATACATAAGTGAAAGGTTCAGGCATGGCCGAATGGCCAGCCCCCATGATCTAAGAACCAGACGTCCCAAGATGATCCGAAGATGTCTAATACAATAGTAAAAAGTCCTATTTATACTAAACTAGTTATTAGGGTTTACAGAAGTAAGTAATTGATGCATAAATCCACTTCCGGGGCCCACTTGGTGTGTGCTTGGGCTGAGCTTGAATGTTACATATGTAGAGGCTCTTTCTGGAGTTGAACGTCAGGTTGTAACGTGTTTCTGGCGTTCAACTCTGGTTCATGACGTGTTTCTGGCGTTTAACTCCAGACTGCAGCATAGAACTGGCGTTCAACGCCCTTTTGCGTTATCTAAAGTCGGCCAAAGTATGGAATATTATATATTGCTGGAAAGCCCTGGATGTCTACTTTCCAACACAATTGAAAGAGCGCCATTTTGAGTTCTGTAGCTCCAGAAAATCCACTTTGAGTGCAGGGAGGTCAGAATCCAACAGCATCAGTAGTCCTTCTTCAACCTCTGAATCTGATTTTTGCTCAAGTCCCTCAATTTCAGCCAGAAAATACCTGAAATCATAGAAAAACACACAAACTCATAGTAAAGTCTAGAAATGTGAATTTAACATAAAAACTAATAAAAACATCCCTAAAAGTAGCTAGATCCTACTAAAAACATACTAAAAACAATGCCAAAAAGCGTATAAATTATCCGCTCATTACACCACCATCCTTGCTAATCATAATTCAATATGCAAGTGGGATAACACCGCCGTCCTTGCCATTAACACGTGAGAAAGATAAAAACCTCCGTTCTCGCCGCGGACGGGATAAAACTACCATCCCCGCATAATAGTTTACGCACTGCAACAAGCGAGATTACACCACCGTCCTTGCCATGCAAGAAACCAAGCATAATGGTTTACCCACTGCAACAAGTGAGATTACACCACCATCCTTGCCATGTAAGAAATCATCATCATATCCCCAATTATAAACCTCTTGCGCATACCTCAACTTATCCAAATTCCCATTTTAAATTTGTTCTTTAAAAGTGACAAACCATATATTTTAAATTTAAATCCAAAGTAGGTTTTACATTTTTCCATGTGCCGAGGACCAAGTCACAACCCGTTGACTTTAACCAAAACTTTCTAAATTTCAAAGCTTTTCACAACCTTAAGATAACTTCACTTAGAACCAGTTCTCCTTCATAAAACTCATTTTTTTTCATTTAAACCAATTCATTTTGAGCTTTAAAACTTTTTCAATAAGGTCTAAAGCCAAACCAGTTAAAAGTTGAAAGTCTTATTTAAAAACCCCAAAAGTATTTATCCTTAAATCTATTATTTTAAGTATCTAAAATCTTTAAAAGTAATCAAGACATATCTCTTTTGATAAAATTAATCAAGCCAAACTCATTTTAGAAATTATAACTAAGACTCTTTAAAACTCTTCACATCCTTACAAAAATTCTGGCAGAACCTCCCCTAAAAACCAGAATTTACCACTTTTTATGGGTTTCCTCAATTCAACCTCAACTGGCTTCTATAGTCAACAACATCATTTAAACCTATTCCAAGCCATCATCGGTCATTCAATAATAAATCAATCCAACGTCATAATCGGCCATTCTTTCAAACCTCAAATTCATGTTTTAATATAAACATTTTTCATGAAAGCCTTGAAAATGGTTCAAACCCTTCACTTACCAAAACCCACCAAAAGAGAAACATAACCTTTTTCTCAATCACAAATACCAAATTTATTTTTTTTTCAAAAATTCTCAATCCACAAATAACTCCATCAATAACACAATCAGTCACACAGTATTCACAATTTACAAATAACTCCATCAACAATACAAATCATTCATACACTCAACCACAACCAATAATCAGTTACATAACAGGCAATTACACATTTGCATTAATTCACTAAACTTGTCAGGTATTCAAACCCCAAAATATTTTAATTTTAAAATAATCTCTTACCTCGGCTGATCAAACTCGTAGCAATTAAAATGCGATAAACCCCTTTCCTATCAATCCGCGATAGCAACAATAACATTCACCATTTGTGGTTATAGCAATTTGACCCCGAGACATCAGAATCCCAAAATTCTCAACAACAAATAACAAGAATGCTAACAGTGATAGTTTTGGAATAGGTTTAACTTACTGCAACAAAAAAATGAAGTAGTAGCCTCGATGATTTCCAAGCGACCACAATAAATACAGTAGCAACAACTCATATCTGGCATAATTTGAATTTAACGCGGGATTGATATTAAATAGAGTTAGAATAGAAATAACA
>NC_029793.2:20120789-20123896 GCF_000816755.2 Arachis ipaensis
TTTTTAAGTTAATGGTTTAATTTTTTACTCATGTCATAAATTGATGTAGAATCAAATTAATTAGTAAAGGTATATATGAGTCATTTTTATTCCTAAAATTTGAAGAGTAAAATATATTTTTTATTCATGTAACACCCTACCACACAAAGATTTACGCTTAAGTCATAAAATAGAGGTGACGTGGCATTACGACCTCTAAAATAAAATGAGTACATATAATAGCAGAAGAATTATAATATGCTAGGAGCCTTGAAGAATAGAGGGAATAAAAATCGAAAAATAAAAGCGGAATGCTCAAGGAACGAGTTGACTTGCGTGCTAAGAAAACCATAACTACTAAACATAAGATGACAGAAGTAGGAATAGAGTGCCAAAGATACAAAATAACAAGCTCCTGACTCAGCCTGCGAAGTCAAGACTGGCCGGAGAATATTTACATATATACACATACATATCCAAAACCCAAAAGTACATATACACAATTCTACCTCTCCATAAACCTCTAAGAGGATCAAAATAACAAGTTAGGCGGAGAGAAAACCAAGTACATATATATATACATCATAGCATAACAAAATAACCCTGTAACCACTCCGCTTCAAGAGTCCAGACGCCTAACGAGATGCCTCTCGACCTGTATCTGAAAAACAACAACATAGTATGGAATGAGAACTGGAGGTTCTTAGTATGGTAAAGGTGCCACACACATAATATATAAGGTCTTGGGAATGCCAGAGGCAATCCTAGAACGCCGACACTCAGATTATAGAGCTTAAAGTATTAAATAGAAGCCATAAAAGGTGGGTTTTCTAAGAATATGTAAACCTAACTTAACTTAACCTTAAACCTAAATCTCATACTGCCATTCCTCCATACCTCCAACTCCATCATGCATTTTCACAGACAAATAGACAGATAAAGGTAAACACAAGAAGGTTACAACTACTGCAGGTAACAAATACACATTTAGCATGGCAAATACAGATAGGCACCCCCAATTAAAGCACAAGCAAGTAATTCAAGTAATATGCATATGATGTTTGCCTGTCCTATGGCTGATGAGGCTCATCTGTCGGTTATCCAGCCAACCCGACAAGTCTGAATTGTCCTTAGACTGTCCCCCGACGTGCATCCCCAAGAGTCTATGCATAGATTTTTCTCAAATAATCAATATTGCTCAATGGGGGTAACATTCCCGGGAATTTATATAGTGCCCGGTCACACTTACGTCGTAGGGTCAACAGAGTATCGAGTTTTCAACCTGGTACACGTGGTGGCAAGTCACGACACTTAATCCAGGGAATCTCGTATCTCAGATTATTCAAATTCATAAGCCATATAAATAATTCAATTATAATTCATCAACATCCACATCATTCTTAATCGCATCTCATTCATCATTATACGTCAATCATATTCAATCCTTATCCTTCATTATCACACCTCCCATTCCGTCCATCAATAGTTCCAATTCAAAACATAATTCATTCTTTTCTAAATAAATCAAACTTAAAACATGCTCATTTTCTTAATAACTCTAAATCAAACCATATAACATTTGAGTCTAAATCTTTTTAAATAATCATATAAACAAAATCTCTAATTTTTATAAAATTTCGGTAGCATCTCCTCTAAAACTCGGACTTTGCCACCCTTTTCAGGTCCAAACCTGCTTTCTTTTCAATTCAACATACCCTTCCTCATCATCATAACAATCGCCATAATAAATCTACCTTAGATAAACAATTATACTCATACAATATTCAAATCCAACAACCCAAAATTCAACTAAGAATCATAGTTCAAAAATCCTAGGCTTTTAACACAATACCTCATTATCACAACAACCTCCACAATAGTTATACCTCAAATCAATAATTCACCAAATCATTAGTTAATCAACAAGCACCAAACCAACCATGTTCATCAACAATAACATTCAACCATAATTCTCTCCAAATTAACATAACAACATTCACCATCCAAAATTAATAACTAATTATTCAATAAACTTCAACCAAATATATTCATCGATAAATTACTAAACATTAAACATACACCTGCATTCCAACTTATCCTATGGTTGTCTAGCCTAAGTTTTCACAGAACATTATATATTAAATGCAAGAAACCTAAACCATACCTTGGCCGATTTCCACGTAACGACCAAAGCTATTTATTCAAAACCAAGACAGCCCCTCAAAACTCAACTAATCCGCTTCCCCCAAGTTCCAGTATTCACAATTTCAAGCTCCAATTATTTATTCACAACCTAATACACATTCATAACACATATATATCCAATTTAATACTCAAAGCTCAAATTCAATGAAAATAAAATAGAATTATCGTATCCTCACCTTACCCAAGCTTCACATAAGCAAGAGTGAACGTTTTTCTCAAGCTAATTGGATCCTAAAACATCAAAAATCAAAAGAAATTCAACACCCCTTCTCAAAACTCGAAAATTGGGAGAAATGAAGGCTGAGTGTGAAATAACGAGTTACCTATGAAATTGTTCCGGTAGAAATGTAGAGCTCGACGCGGTGAACGCGTGGCCGCAAACGGTGCGGCGATCGGAGCTCAAACGGAGGAGTTACGGGATTTGGTAAGTAACGTGAGAGTTCGGGAGTGTTTTCGTTCTTCTCCTCACTGGGAAGCTTTCAGCTTCACGTTGCTGAAATGAGGGAGAAAGCAATGCGTGGGTTCATTTAATAGGTCGGTCCGGTTGGACCGATGGTCCGGTTTGGATCCGATTCAATCGGTTCAACCCATTCGGTCCAATCTTGGACCAATTTTTCTCAAAATTAGTGTCAAAATTCTCGTTTCGATGAGTTCTATCCTAATTTGATATAATATTTACATTTCTAATTCTCCTTATTAAAAACTAATTTATTGACTAATTATCTACTAATTTAACCGGAGTTTACAATTCATAATGTTTATTTTTTTAAATATCTTTAATGTTTAATTTCATTCAATTTTTTTAATATTTTCGATTTGTATCAAACTTACTTTCGAATCTTAATTCCATTTAAAACGATTTGACCAAATTATCAGATTTTATCGAAAATATCAAAAGCAAAATTTCAATATGAAATACCTCA
>NC_029793.2:20127434-20135595 GCF_000816755.2 Arachis ipaensis
CGTTATGAAAAAATAATAATATTTGAGAGACAAAAAAATTTAAATTTCTCTTATTTAATATTCATTAATTATCGCTATAAATGCTAAATAAAATAAATTTTGACTTGTTTTGTTTTCCTAACATTGCCAATAAAAAATATAATTAATCTTTATAAATAGTATGATAAAAATTGTTTCACACTTATATTATAATCGAATTTTTTTAATATATAATCTGTTCATACCCTGTCCCAAAAACATGAAGTCAGGCCCAATAAAGATAAAGGTCCATCCAAAAAAAGGTAGACTCATCCACTTACCTGACCTTATAGAGGTCGGGCACGACAAGGATAGTTCAACCCTACTTATCGGGATAAGTAACCACCTTTTGAAATATCTTCTACTATCACTACTTTATCTAGAAGGGAGATCTCAATAAACTCCCAAGATAAAGGTGAAGGTTCTTGTTGGCCTAGAGAAAGGGGGTTGAATCTATGCTTTTTCTTTTAAGTTTGATTAAACTTGCCTTAAACCAAAAAATGTAACTTAGCTTCTGTTCTGTCTGCGAGATGGATTATGCAGGAGACAATTTCATTTTATCTCATAAATTGTGAAAAATAGAATCAGTGCAGGGAAAAAGATGACACAGCCATGTATCCTGGTTTAGTTGCCTCGTGTCATGCAACCTACATCCAGTCTCCACCATAACAGCGATGAAATTTTCACTATCATATCAAATATTACATATACCAATTTCATAGGATTCAACCGAATCTTATCTGGAACAAATAAAATTTTAACCTAAACTTGACTTGGCTAGGCAACTTCCTAAACTCTCAACACAATAAGTACTTATCCAACTTAGCAAGGGATACAACTCATATCAGAAATAAAATAGAAATACAATCAAAAGAGATCTGAAATAAATTTGGCTTTTCTCTCCAAGATTCTCTCTATGCCTTTTTTCTCATTAGCTTTTTCTTAATGCCTCTCTTTTATGCTTTTTTTACTGAATAGAAACAAAGAAAGATATTACATACAAACAGAATACTCAAATATAAACCATGAAGGAAATGATGATTCAAGCTGAAATTCTATATGCTAAACCCAACTTCTAAACTTTCAAATATTGTTCTTTATCTTGGCGGAGTGCTCCTTTTAGTGTAGGTACAATACTTTCAAAACTTCAAACTCTATTTATAAGGTTTTACTCTTCTCTCTTTTTGAGTTCTCTCTACTTGGCTTCACTTTAAAGAGTTCTTTCCTTTTGTATGAGTTCTATTTCAACACCTAGGACTCACTTCACAAAGTTAGCTTTTTGTACGTTGAGCTAGCTGAGGTCTTTTTCCTTTTTTCTTCCATCAGCCCCAAAAATCAAGGACTTTTATTCAGAGACAAGATCCTCAATGAATTTGATAAATTCAAGTCCTTAATCTTGTACTTTGCCTTCAAAAAATAATAATACCCATTAATTTACATCAGAGAAAAGTTGCCTCCATTTTTCTCCATATTTTCCAAAATGGTAGTGTAGAGGGAAGAAGATATCATCAAGCAATTTTCTTGCATGTAAATGGAAACAAATTACCTTTTTTTCTAATTGTATTTTGATTAGACATTGGCTTTTCTTTCTTTAGATTTGGTGCCTAATGAGAGGTTCCTTAGATGTTTGGTGAGAAAGTGAACTCATCTTTATTCTTTGTACAATACCTGAAGTAACATAGCATCTCAGCTAAGGTTGCTATTCCTTTCATGAAGATAATGGGCTAAACTCATAGTTTGGACTCAGTTTCATCCAGCAGCCTTGAAAACACTTTGCTTTTGTATTTGGGCTGCATGTCTTCTATGTTTAGGTTGCACAATAAACATGGGCCTACAACACTAAACAATGGATCAAACTCCAGTTGGGTTTTTAACCCAACCTTCAACATATTTGTCATCATCAATCTTTGTTATTATTTACTAAACTCAACAATCTCTCATTTGATGACAAACATAATTTAATAATAAAATTAAGGAAGATGAAATGCAAAGTTCATATTAAAGACTTTCTTTTGATAATACCATATTATCTTGATGTGCTCCTCCTTAATGTATGCTCATCTATAATTTCTTGTTTGCATAAAGACAGAAAACGAATCTATACATGATAAGCAAATGTTGCAAAGAATTTTTTTGTATGCCAACATTATGAATAATAATTCAGCAGAACAAGCAAATGTGAGTCAGCATATTTGTCATCAAGATATCAAAACAGATTTATCAGCACAAAATATTAACAACAACATAGTCATACCATCAACAACTAAAAACAACACAAGTGTAAGACAAACACAAGTCTAGACCACATCATCTATCCTATATCTTATACTTGTACTATTTTCCCTTTTGTCATCAAGAGAGGAAATAGTTTTCAGTTTAGACCTACATAAAAGATGTTAGTCCCTAAAGTCCACATAAATAGAACTAAAATAAGTGCAAAGTTATATAGTCATCCAGAGAACACTAAAATAATATCTAAAACTAAATTATTTCATGAAACAAAGTGCAATAGCATCAAAAGTCTTCATCATTAGACATCTCTAGGCATTTGAGCCTTCGTCCTCAGTGTTCAATGGCTCTTCTTGATCAGTAGCCATGGTTTCATCTTCATAAATATTGTCCACATATTTTAGAAGAACTGTCACTCTATCTTTTGACTTGCGTAATGCATTTTCATTCCGAACAGGCAACTTTTTTTCTTGTTGGTTTGTGGAGATAAGGTGATTGGACAGATTCACAAACTCCTGCAGAACATCCTTAACAACTCCATACAAAAGTGATTTGTGTCCAGTAGAGTGAGATGTTCCAGTGGTGGAAGGAGGAAGAATGTCATCAAGCTCTTCCTCATCATTATTAAAGACCACCTCTTTCAGATCTTGTGGGTCTTTTCTTTTGTTGTTTCACTGCATCACACCCTTTTAGGTAAGAGTTTCTATTTTCAAATCTCTCATTGGTCAGGTCAACACCAAAGAATTCAAAAATGTAGGTTAGAAACATGCCATAAGGAAATGACACATTTTTATCATTCCTTATACAATCATACATATGCCTCATTATTAAATAAACAAAAAAAAATTATGTTTTCATAATGATAGCATACAACACTAGTGTGTCACAAAATCAAACCCTATATGTGATTTGTTATACGATGAAATTGAGTACAAACAGGACCTAGAGCCTTATGGTTAGGAGTGAGACAATGAATTAGAGATATATTTTCACAAACAGAAGCTAGGGCATCTTGGTATGAAATACCTAATCCTTCATCCCATTTTCAAGAGGTATGAGCATTAACACCCACATCCAAATACCCTAGGACATCACTAATGGTTTCATTGTTTAGATTTAACTCACGCCCTTTGACATAAGAATGAACATTTTCATCATGATAGGTCATGTTTGCATAAAACTCATGGACAAGATCAGGGTAAACAGACTTTTTGATTTTGAAAAGATAATTCCATTCCAAAAAGATTATATTTTTTTACAAACGTGAAACTTTCTTTTCCAAAACAAGAAAATCAACAAGATAAGTAGGGTAGAGGGGTTGATGAACAACAACTTATCTATAAAACTCATAGTTCATAGCAAAAGTGAAACGGTGAGGGTTGAAGTGAGAATGAGAGGTAGCAAAATAAGATTTGAAAGTAAATGGGTCAACATTTGAAGGTTCTTTAACTAAACGAATAGGGATCCGAGAGTTACCTCTTTGAGGGAGTTGAGGAACAAACTTAGGTTTGGGCCGGGTCTCGGAGGTTCACGTTGCTCTTCTTCAGTGTCTGGATGTTTTCTCTTTGAAGAAGTTTGGCGTGAAGGAGCACTTGAGGGTTCGGCTGCTTGAGAAGAGGAAGGACGCCTTGCTGTCGTCTTCGTGTGAGCCATCGGGTCTGTACGAGTAGGTAAGAGAGATGGAGATGGTGTATGAGGATGTGTTGGATTGTAAGAGTGAGACGGTGCTCGAGATTTTTAGAGATTTTGGGAAGTTGATGAGAGAACATGCCTCTACGGGTTGGAGTTTTCTTTCTCATTTTAATGACATAAGGGTGTTGCAGTTTTTTAAAAAAATTGAAATGATGAGTATGAAAAAATGAAGAGGCATGCAAGATATATGAAGAGTTTATGTTATGCAACTGCAACAAGTTAAAGGTTTCATGAAAAAAGGAAGTTCAGAATCCTATGACTATTTCAATGTATGACAAATCAATGAGACTCACTTACACACAAATCAACTCTTATTTGGCCCAAAGGGTTGTGGTTAAAGAAATACAAAGGATCATTTGATAACTAAAAAAAATGGTTGGCCCACATGAAATCCATTCAAAACTAAAGACCTTATTCAATGATCCATTGATGCAAGCTCTTCACCTGCCCAAAAAAATCTCATCCTGACCTAAGAGACAAAAATCTCAAAAACACATCAGCAAAGTTAAAACAAGAATTCAAAACTAATTATGCCTAACCTTGTTCTTAATTTACAAAACCTATCTTCAGCTAAGGATTTAGTGAATATATCAGCCAGTTGTTCCTCTAATTTAACAAATTGAATGTTTATATTTTTTTGAACATATTCCCTTATTGAGTGAAATCTCACTTCAATATGTTTTGTTCTTGAGTGCAAAACAGAATTTTTGAAAATATTAATGGTGCTCATGTTATCACAAAGTAAGGGAATATTATCAGCATTCAATTTGTAATCAGCTAGTTGAGTTTTTAATCATAACAATTGGGAACAACAAGATGAAGCAGCAATATATTCGGCTTCAGTAGTGGAGAGAGTCACTATAGACTGCTTCTTGCTTGACCAAACATTTAGAGACCTGCCCAGAAAATAGCAAATACCAGAAGTACTTCTTCTATCCACTCTATCTCCAGCAAAATTTACATCATAGTAACCAACTACAGAAAAATCATTAGACCTAGAATACCATAAACCAAAGTTAGATGTGCCATAAACATATCTAATAATTTTTTTAACTGCAGAAAGATGTGACTCTTTAGATTGTGATTGGAATCTAGAACAAATTTCAATACTTTACACAATGTCAGGTCTAGAGGATGTTAAATACATAAAAGAACCTATCATTCCTTTATACCTAATTTCATCAACATCTTTCTCAATTTTACCCTTTTTCTACCATGAGTTAGGGTGCATGGGAGTGCCTATGGGTTTGACATTTTTTATTCTAAACTTCTTAACTAGTTTTTTGGTGTACTTCTCTTGATGAATACAAATTTTATTAGTTTTTTTATTTGAAGCCCAAGGAAGAAGTTAAGTTCACCCATCATACTCATGTCAAATTCACTAGTCATGAGTCTACCAAAATCAGCATAAAGTGATTCATTGACTGAGTCAAAAATTATGTCATCAACATAAATTTGAACTAGGATGAATAAATCATCAAAATTCTTAATGAAAAGAGTAGTATCTGTGGAGCCTCTTTGAAAATCAATTTTCAAAAGGAAAGAACTAAGTCTTTCATATCAAGCTCTTCGAACTTGCCTTAAACCATAGAGTACTTTAGCAAGCTTGAAAACATGGTTTGAAAATTCTTTTTAAAATTAGGAGGTTGAGCCACATACACTTTCCTATCAATAATACCATTAAAAAAAGTACATTTCACCCCCATTTGAAAAAGTGCTTTAAGGAGAAGTCTTATTTGTAAGACCCAAAACCTTTGAAAAAGGGCTATTATTAGCTAATTTCAAATTCAGTATTTTTGTAGTTTTAATTTCAGAAATTTCTCTATTAAAGAAAATTAAAGCAAGTTTTGATTTATTAAATTTGAAATAAATTGAGATTTATTATCCAATTTTACAATTATTGGATTATTTTCTATATTCAGAGTATAAAGTTGGTAGTTGTGAAATAATAAGAATTTCTATATGAGTTGGATTAAATAATTAATATTTTAAATATTAATACTGCTACTTTGAAAAAATAAAGGGGTTTAATTATATTATTTCTAATTATTTTGATTTGGACCTTTTATTGAAAATAATTTGTGAAAATGATGAACAAATGGTATTTTCTATATATATATTAGTGTTGGATTTAATTTGGGTTTCAATTATTATATTATTCCCAATTTTATGTGAAATTACCATAATGCCCTTAACCCTAATTTTCAAAATGAAACCATTCCCTAACTTAACCCCTTCAGCCGCTGAGTTCCCTTTCTCCTTCACAAGTTCAACACACGCAGTTTCTTTGTGTTTTCCTTGAAAGAAAGAAGCAAAGAGAACGAAAGGGGGAATGAGGGAAAAGGAGATCCCGAGGAAGAAAGAGCACCGGGCAAGCAGCAACTCGCCGGCAAGCCGCGTTCCGCCGCCACGTCTAGCTCGCCGCCGATCGTGCTCCCGTTTGCCACCACCACCGCGCCGATTGCATCGTCGCCAGGGAGAACAGAACCGAGAAGGGGTTGGCTCGCATATGTAGGTGGCCACGGCTCGGAGCCGCCACGTCTCCATCACCACCGCGTCCACGTCGTGCCGCTGCCGCTGCTAGGGTTTGCCGCCGCCACCTTATCACTGCCAGGCAGGCACAGAGGGAGAGAGAAATCGGAGTTTTGCACAGCAGGGAGAGAGGGAGAGCACGACAGGGGAAGCCATCTCTGCTTGTGTCACCGTCGCCAAACCTCCTTGCCGTCGCCGAACCTCCTAGCTGTCGCCACAGAAGTTGCCTTCGTCGGTGCCGTTGGAGGCACGAATGGGAGAAGAACGCGCTCGAGGGAGCCTACAGAGAGGATGATGCGCGATGGTGGTAGGTTATTCCGCTGCCCTTGCTATCGTCAGAAGCTACCGCCGTCCAGCCAGCTGCTGCAGTGGTAGTCGCCTGTCGTGAATGGCTGCCGCAGAGGTGGTTGTGGCTACCGGAACCACACCGGAGCTTCTGGCCACTTGAGACCCTGCTGCCGTCGCCGGAAAACGCCTCTGCCGCCATCGAGATCCAATGCCGGTAAGGGTTTTGAATTTGGTTTTCGTTTCTTGTGAGATTCTGGAGTTTTATTGTTGCGGCATGTTGGTTTCAGTCACCGTTGCCGGAGTCGGGTCACCGCAGCCGCTAGAGGTGGCTGCCGGGGCCACCGCCCAACCGGTTCAGAGGGCGCTGCGGTTCGGTTCAGCCGTTCTCTCTTAGTTTCAGTAAGTATTCCTGTTTCGGAAAACCTCGCGTTAGTATTCTGTTGTGTTTGGTTAATGAGTATGAATTTTGATAACATAGGGTCGAGTCATGATTATTGTATGTTGCGATTAGTGTTGGTTATTGCGAACGTGACTGGGAGCTGAGGTTTTGGTTGCCGTCAGTTCGGGTTGAGGCGGAAAGGACTTGATGAGGCGTTTGGGTTATGGAATTTGCGTTTTGAGGTAGGGGCGCTTTCCGAAAACTATAGTTTATTATTGGAATTATTACATATGGGTACTGATGTGAGATATTGTGTATTTGGTGATTGTATCTGCCTTATGTATTATTGGATTGACTCGAATGACTATGGATGTTGGTTTGGCTGAATTGTTGTGCGGCTTTGTGAAATGTAATGTCTGAAGTTGATTCTTTAAAGATTTGAAATATGAGTTTAATCCGTTGAGGATTGGTTTGTTCTTTAAAGCTTTGGAAATGAGTTAAATCGGTTGATATTGAGTTGATTTTGAAATGGTTTTCTTGAGATATGCCACTGAGGCGTCTGTTGGATTTAGCCTACTTTGAATTGATTTCTGGTTTTGAGCTGTTGAAAAGGAATGAGAAACGGTTTAGTTGGGACCCGAACCGGGTGGCAAAAGTCCAAGTTTTAGGGGAGGTGCTGCCGAAATTCTACAAAATCCTAGTCTTGTTTAAAAAGTTATTTAAAAAGGATTGGATTTGAGAAGTTGTATTATTTGATTTATTAAGAGAATATTTATATTTTCAAGCTTAATTTATTTAGTGAACTTTATGCCTTGAGTTTGACTTATTTATAAATGAACTATTTTTACCGTTTGAAGCATTGAAGGAAAGAATGATGCTCTAATATTGATTTCAATATAAAAAGGAGCTTTTAGTGATTTCAAAGGAATCTAGACTTTTGATTGAGTAATTAAGTTTAAGGCATTTTGGAAGAGTTAGAAAAATGGGTTCCAAAAAGAAACCTGAAAGTGGTTTGATTCAAAT
>NC_029793.2:20136666-20165141 GCF_000816755.2 Arachis ipaensis
GTTTTGAGCTGTTGAAAAGGAATGAGAAACGGTTTAGTTGGGACCCGAACCGGGTGGCAAAAGTCCAAGTTTTAGGGGAGGTGCTGCCGAAATTCTACAAAATCCTTAAAAAGTTAAAAAAGTTATTTAAAAAGGATTGGATTTGAGAAGTTGTATTATTTGATTTATTAAGAGAATATTTATATTTTCAAGCTTATTGAACTTTATATTTATTGAACTTTATGCCTTGAGTTTGACTTATTTAGAAATGAACTATTTTTACCGTTTGAAGCATTGAAGGAAAGAATGATGCTCTAATATTGATTTCAATATAAAAAGGAGCTTTTAGTGATTTCAAAGGAATCTAGACTTTTGATTGAGTAATTAAATTTGAGGCATTTTGGAAGAGTTGGAAAAATGGGTTCCAAAAAGAAATCTGAAAGCGGTTTGATTCAAATGAACCGGTTTCATTTCAAATGAGTTGATTTTTTGGACCGGGTTGGAACTTGTGATTTTGTATGGTTCGGTTTCATAATAAATTCAATTTTATTTACTTGAACCGAGAATCTAAGATTTTAAGAGTTTCAATGAATTTTAAGGAATTGATGTAAGTTGACCTTCCCCTAAAGACTTGGGACTCTGCCGAAAAACTTTTGTTATGAAATTCCACTGTTGGGTGGGTGATTTTGGATACTTTGAAATAAATCCTTAACTTGCCATGGTTTTGGAAGTTTTGGAAAGAGAATGCCAAGAGTGGCTTTGTTTTAAAAAGGGAACTCACTTTGAGTAAAAGTGGCTTGTGAGCCTGAGATGATTTGAGAAATGAGATCTTTAAAGCCAAGACCGAAAAGAGTTGAAATTTGATTTCTAAGTGAAATGGCTTGAGAAAAGTGATTTATGGCTTAAATGCCGGTTTTATGAATTTGATGATGTTGAGTGGTGGAAGTGCTGTTTTGTTATAGGCCGGAATATCTATGTATGATTATGAATATTGGTTGGTTTTAGATTGAACCGTGAGCCGGAATGGCTGTGTATGATATTGATTTATGGCTGATTGCCGAATGAGTTATGGGCCGTATGGCTGACTATGAATTATGAATTTAAGCCGGATGGCTGAGATGGATGTTGATCCATGACTGGGACTGAATGAATATATGCTTGAGATACCTGGGTAGTAGCAAGGGTTGTGGTTCGTCCCACTTGCTCCAGTAAAGGAGTGTGACACCTGGGTAGTAGCGGTAGTAGTGGTGATTTCACTCGCTCCAGGTTGAGCGGTTAAACACCCGCCTGGGTAGTAGCCGCAGTAGTGGTTATTCCACTGGCTCTGGGTTGAGCGGGTAGTAGCAATGAGGTTGTAGCTCAAACCTACTTGCTCCGCGATGGGTGTTTCTGTCCATGGTTAGCTACCAGGACGTGTCGGGTTGGCTATATAACCGACAGATGATATCATCAGCCACTAGGGACAGGCATGCATCGTATGCATCTATGTGACATTGTTTGGGTGTGCATATTGTACTTGGTTTGCCTTTGTGATTAACTGCTAATTGTTCTACTTGCTATAACTGTTTGTTTGTGCTTGAACTTCCTATCTGTGTTTGCATTTGGGACTCTGTTGGATCGTGGTGATTTGGTTGATGGTTGGATTGTTTGGGCCTAGGGCCGTGGTTGAAATGATATGGACCGATGGTTGGTTTCGGTTTTGTGTTTCTGATTTGGAAAAGTATGAAAGGCTATTTTAGTTCAGCATAGATAAACCGTTTTGAAAGGCTTTTGAGTTTTTGAGAATTTAATGGTTCCTTTTTCAGAAAAGATTTCCAACTCTACTTTTATTGTAAACTGTTGTTTTTGAAAAGAGGCATAGGACGGTTATTAATCACTGGTACGATTTATCTTCACGTATCCTATTACAGTAATTCCCAAAAACCCTCTACTGAGAACCCTTTCGAGGATGATGTTCTCACACCCCCTACATTTTTCCCCTTTCAGGATATGGGCGCAGAAGTTACGAAGAGCTTATTTAATTGTTGTTGTGATGCTCTGTATTGTTTTAGTTATGGTTTATTGTACCCTCGCCTTTATCTTGATATAATATGTAAGAGGGATAGGAATTGTATTGGTTAATGCTTGTAATATTATATTTTATATATATATATATATATATATATATATGGATGTACTCTTTGTGAGTTGTTGTAAGTGTAATGTATGTACGGATGTATGTTGTATAACGAAAGTATTTCTGGGAGCGGTATTGCGGTTTAAAGTTTTAAACAGGCTCATATTTTAGTATTAAATAATATAAAAGTCGTCGTAATGTCCGAACTATCAGAGTCGCGCAGCCGGAAGTGTGAGCTTTGTTAGTTAGGGTGTTACATTATGGTATCAGAGCAGTTCTTCCTGTAGAGCCTGAGGAATGGACTGACTATGCTTCAATTGCATACTCTGAGCCCTTGTCATGTATTAGGTCTTGTCGGATGACGAGAATTAGAGATTTATGCACATGACGATCTATTGATTAACGCTGTTAGTCTTGCATTGCATGATTCTTGGTATTAAGTTTGGCCGGCTTAATACTAGTGAATTATGTACATGAAAGCACTAATGGGTTATCATAGATAATATGCGAGTTTTGAGCAAAGCGAATCGCGGGTTTTGGGAACGTTGGAAACTATTTCTCGAGACTATTCAGTTGTGTGTTTTGGATTTTGTTCGAGTCGGCCTGTTCTTTCATAGCCTAACTTGAAGTTCTTGTTTGCTACTCCTCTTGAAAAGTAATTTGATGTTTCCACTCTGTTTCTCTATTCATATGCAATCTTGTTTGATCTTAAGTGCATATGATTGCTTAAAATCCTTGTTGCATCTATCTTCCTCTATTTGAATTCTTCTTGATTCATGTATTCTTTGATATGGCTTTGAACTTGTCCTAATGCGCTGTGCATTTTTAATTCCGGGATTTCGAGTCCATTCTTAAAGAAATTGTTGATTCGGTTTTTCTCTTATTTGACAGTGATTACAGCCAGTTTTGAGACTTTTATGAAAATTGCTGTTGAATAGATGTATACTTATCTATATATGAAACTTTGAAGATTTCTTACACAGTTTGACAACTATTTATTTCTAATACATCGCCTGTATTTTTACTGGTTTACGGAACTGCATTTTACTTTAAAATTACAATTTGACTTTCTAGTAATTTTACTATAGTTCCAATGCACATTTTCATTTGATTATGTATTTGGATATTTTTCAAAATTCTGGAAAGAAAGGGAATTTTTCACTTTTATCCTAGTTGAGTTTCGTTTGATAAGTTTTACTTAACCTATTTTGAATTGAGTTTGATTTAGCATACTACAAGGTTTATGCCATTGTTGTTCTTTTGAAAATGTTGGACTCATAGCTTTCTTCTTATGAACGGACTCGTTCCTTCTTAAGATTTTTACCTCTATGAATGTCATATGTGATTCTATTTTTAACTAATCTTTTACGTTTTGTGAACATTTCCACTGATCTTGGTTTATCCTCTCTTATGAACCTCATCTTGTTTTGAATTTTATAAAGCAGATTGAATTCTCTTTGAAGAAGTTCCAAATCGAACTTATTTTTCAGTTGCTTGGTTATAATTGAAACCATTGTTCAATTTTTGACAAAATTGTTTTAAAGTTAACATGCGCTATTTTAAATGAGGTTTTGGAAAGTTTCCTTGTTTAGTGGAAATCGGTTCGTTGTAACACATCACTTATCTCCTTTACCAAATTGTAAGCAAATTTTTACTTTTGAGTTTCTTTTCTAAAAATAGTTTAACTCCCTCTTTCGTACTGGCTATAAATGTTATACACGCTTGTTTGAATATGAAATTTTGAGAATTTTGAACAAGCATTTGATTACTTCCGAGTTTTTATGAACTGCTTTTGGTTAAGTTGTGCATCTAAATATCTTTCTAAAATATTTGAGGAAATATTTTAGCTCTTAGCCAAAGTTGTGTGCATTTTGTTTTTGGAACTCTACAAAATCTACTTCAACATGAACTTGTATTGAAGTAAATCCATGTTTATGCTTTCGTTACTCTCTTGAAGGATAATTGTTGCTTAACTTTTCTTTTAAACTGCGAGGTGACTTTCCTGCAAGTTTTCGATTCTTTTATGAACAATGTATTCGGAAGTGTTTTTAATCGTGCTCTTGAAGTTCTGTGAGCTTTGTCTTGGGTTTGAGAGATTCTTCTCTATAAACTTCATACTTCTTCAACTCAGCTTGAATTTGTTTTGAACTAAGGCGCTGGTTCTCTTCTGATTGGTCCTATTGGATTTCTTGGATCCAAGTGTTATCCTTGGAGTTGTCAATCGATTTATTTCTAGCAAACTCCTTTGCTTGGACACCTTTGTTTATCCGGGGATTGGATACATTCTCTTAAATCTATGAGCATTATCCTTGATATTGTTTCTCCGTTCTAGATCTTGTATCCTTTTGAGTAGACTCGAGAATTGTTTTGATATCACGTGCGACTTGTAAACATAGTAACGCGATGCGTTAGTTCTTTAAGACATGATATGTGTATACGGAAACTGGAGTGGTATGTGTGCAACGTTATGAGTTGTGGATGTTTTGTTCCTTGCGAACGGGTTTGCGGTTGTTAGGCTTATGATTGGCTATGAGGTTGTAAAATGATTGGTGGAGTTGGGAAGTTGAGGTTCTGAAGTAAGAACGAGATTTGTCGGCGAACGTTGTAGCCGTTGTTTTATTACCAACCTGTTTTGGTAGCCTTTATGTCACATTGATACCGCCTTGTTTTGTGAACGCCTATCTTGGTTTGCACCCTATTTTGTTACCTCAAGTTTTTGTAAAGTCTTGAGATTATGTGACCTTGTGCATTGAGCCTACCTTGTAACGTTTGCCTTGCAATTACACTCCTACCTTTACATCCTTATGCTTATGACAACCAAAGTATTTGAAACTCGTATATATGATTATATTTTGAGATATTTTTGCTTCTTCCTTAAATGTGTTCAAGGGTGAACTGTTATGGAATTTCTTTCAGTTTGTATCAATTTTCGAGGGCGAAAATTTTTATAAGGTGGATAGAATGTAAGACCCAAAACCTTTGAAAAAGGGCTATCATTAGCTAATTTCAAATTCAGTGTTTCTGTAGTTTTAATTTCAGAAATTTCTCTATTAAAGAAAATTAAAGCAAGTTTTGATTTATTGAATTTGAAGTAAATTGAGATTTATTATCCAATTTTACAATTATTGGATTATTTTCTATATTCAGAGTATAAAGTTGGTAGTTGTGAAATAATAAGGATTTCTATATGAGTTGGATTAAATAATTAATATTTTAAATATTAATACTGCTACTTTGGAAAAATAAAGGGGTTTAATTATATTATTTCTAATTATTTTGATTTGGACCTTTTATTGAAAATAATTTGTGAAAATGATGAACAAATGGTATTTTCTATATATATATTAGTGTTGGATTTAATTTGGGTTTCAATTATTATATTATTCCCAATTTTATGTGAAATTACCATAATGCCCTTAACCCTAATTTTCAAAATGAAACCCTTCCCTAACTTAACCCTTTCAGCCGCTGAGTTCCCTTTCCCCTTCACAAGTTCAACACACGCAGTTTCTTTGTGTTTTCCCTGAAAGAAAGAAGCAAAGAGAACGAAAGGGGGAATGAGGGAAAAGGAGATCCGGAGGAAGAAAGAGCACTGGGCAAGCAGCAACTCGCCGGCCAGCCGCGTTCCGCCGCCACGTCTAGCTCGCCACCGATCGCGCTCCCGTTTGCCACCACCACCGCGCCGATTGCACCGTCGCCAGGGAGAACAGAACCGAGAAGGGGTTGGCTCTTGAATTGAGTCAATTATTTTGATGATGTGAAAGATAGAATACTCTTGAAATTCAGTCTGGGTTGCTTTAATTGATTTGGTTTTGATAAATGATTTATTGCTGACCCGATTCTTTAAAGCTTTGGAAATGAGTTAAATCGGTTGATATTGAGTTGATTTTGAAATGGTTTTCTTGAGATATGCCACTGAGGCGTCTGTTGGATTTAGCTTGCTTTGAATTGATTTCTGGTTTTGAGCTATTGAAAAGGAATGAGAAACGGTTTAGTTGGGACCCGAACTGGGTGGCAAAAGTCCAAGTTTTAGGGGAGGTGCTGCCGAAATTCTACAAAATCCTAGTCTTGTTTAAAAAGTTATTTAAAAAGGATTGGATTTGAGAAGTTGTATTATTTGATTTATTAAGAGAATATTTATATTTTCAAGCTTAATTTATTTATTGAACTTTATGCCTTGAGTTTGACTTATTTAGAAATGAACTATTTTTACCGTTTGAAGCATTGAAGGAAAGAATGATGCTCTAATATTGATTTCAATATAAAAAGGAGCTTTTAGTGATTTCAAAGGAATCTAGAATTTTGATTGAGTAATTAAATTTGAGGCATTTTGGAAGAGTTGGAAAAATGGGTTCCAAAAAAAAATCTGAAAGCGGTTTGATTTAAATGAACCGGTTCCATTTCAAATGAGTTGATTTTTTGGACCGGGTTGGAACTTGTGATTTTGTATGGTTCGGTTTCATAATAAATTCAATTTTATTTACTTGAACCGAGAATCTATGATTTTAAGAGTTTCAATGAATTTTAAGGAATTGATGTAAGTTGACCTTCCCCTAAAGACTTGGGACTCTACCGAAAAGCTTTTGTTATGAAATTCCACTGTTGGGTGGGTGATTTTGGATACTTTGAAATAAATCCTTAACTTGCCATGGTTTTGGAAGTTTTGGAAAGAGAATGCCGATAGTGGCTTTGTTTTAAAAAGGGAACTCACTTTGAGTAAAAGTGGCTTGTGAGCCTGAGATGATTTGAGAAATGAGATCTTTAAAGCCAAGGCCGAAAAGAGTTGAAATTTGATTTCTAAGTGAAATGGCTTGAGAAAAGTGATTTATGGCTTAAATGCCGGTTTTATGAATTTGATGATGTTGAGTGGTGGAAGTGCTGTTTTGTTATAGGCCGGAATGGCTATGTATGATTATGAATATTGGCTGGTTTTGGATTGAACCGTGAGCCAGAATGGCTATGTATGATATTGATTTATGGCTGATTGCCGAATGAGTTATGGGCCGTATGGCTGACTATGAATTATGAATTTAAGCCGAATGGCTGAGATGGATGTTGATCCATGACTGGGATTGAATGAATATATGCTTGAGATACCTGGGTAGTAGCAAGGGTTGTGGTTCGTCCCACTTGCTCCAGGTCAGAGACTGTGACGCCTGGGTAGTAGCGGTAGTAGTGGTGATTCCACTCGCTCCAGGTTGAGCTGTTAAACACCCGCCTGGGTAGTAGCCGTAGTAGTGGTTATTCCACTGGCTCTGGGTTGAGCGGGTAGTAGCAATGGGGTTGTAGCTCAAACCTACTTGCTTCGCGATGGGTGTTTCTGTCCATGGTTAGCTACCAGGACGTGTCGGGTTGGCTATATAACCGACAGATGATATCATCAGCCACTAGGGACAGGCATGCATCATATGCATCTATGTGACATTGTTTGGGTGTACATATTGTACTTGGTTTGCCTTTGTGATTAACTGCTAATTGTTCTACTTGCTATAACTGTTTGTTTGTGCTTGAACTTTCTATCTGTGTTTGCATTTGGGACTCTGTTGGATCGTGGTGATTTGGTTGATGGTTGGATTGTTTGGGCCTAGGGCTGTGGTTGAAATGATATGGACCGATGGTTGGTTTCGGTTTTGTGTTTCTGATTTGGAAAAGTATGAAAGGCTATTTTGGTTCAGCATAGATAAACCGTTTTGAAAGGCTTTTGAGTATATATATATATATATATATATGTATATGGATGTACTCTTTGTGAGTTGTTGTAAGTGTAATGTATGTACGGATGTATGTTGTATAACGAAAGTATTTCTGGGAGCGGTATTGCAGTTTAAAGTTTTAAACAGGCTCATATTTTAGTATTAAATAATATAAAAGTCGTCGTAATGTCCGAACTATCAGAGTCGCGCAGTCGGAAGTGTGAGCTTTGGTAGTTAGGGTGTTACATTATTGCTTCTATTCGGGCTACTGGTGCAAAAGATTCGTCAAAATCTATTCCTTCTTCTTTGTCATATCCTTGAGCCACCAATCTTACTTTGCTCCTTGCTATGATTCTATATTCACCTAATTTGTTCCTAAAAATCCACTTAGTACCCATCACTTTCTTTCCCATTGGATTTGGAACAAGAGTCTAAACTTGGTTCTTCTCAAACTGTAGTAGCTCTTCTTCCATGGCTTTGACCCAAGAGGGATCACTAAGAGCTTCTTTGATATTTTGAATCCCTATTTGAGAAAGAAATGCCAAATTATTTTCTTTCAAAGCCCTTCTTGAAGTAGATCTTGTAGTGACATCTTGTGAAGGATCCCCAATAATGAACTCTTGAGGATAATTTTTTAGAAATCTCTATTCACGGGGTTTTGGTGATTTAGGAACTAATTCAGGCATGTTTGGTTCAATGGTA
Organism: Arachis ipaensis; assembly: GCF_000816755.2. NCBI lineage: Eukaryota > Viridiplantae > Streptophyta > Magnoliopsida > Fabales > Fabaceae > Arachis > Arachis ipaensis. The sequence goes on from NC_029793.2 coordinate 20,145,157, forward strand.
CTGGAGATTTTAGGAATTTCACCAGTTGAAGGAGATAAAATGAGATTGTCTCTTGCAGTCCTGCAGAATCTTCTATAGCAGCTAATTCAGGATCAGGTTGCCCAGTTTCACCATTTTCTTGATTTTATTGCTATCCACTTGGTTATCTGCATCACAGTCTTCCAACATACTTGAAACAATGTTAAAATCACAAAATTTAACTTGTATGGACTCCTCAATAACTCTAGCATCTTGATGATAAACTCTAAAGACTTTGTTAGTTGTGAAATAGCCAACAAAGATACATTCATAAGCTTTTTTATCAAAGTTTCTTAAATTTTTTTTGGTGTTCAAAACAAAGCATTTGCATCCAAAGATATAAAAGTAGTTCAAATTTGGTGGTTTTACTTTCCAAAGTTCATAAGAAATTTTTTTTTCAAAAATTTTCTTATGATTGTTCTATTCAAAATGTAGCATGCCGTATTTACGACTTCAGCCCAAAGAAACTTAGGAACTTCACTTCCACATAACACGGCGTTAGTCATTTCTTGAAGACTTCTATTTCTTCTTTTCACAACACTATTTTGTTGGGGTATTCTTGGACAAGAAAAATTATGTGAAATTTCAAGTTCATTACAAAAGAATTTAAAAAATTGATTTTTAAACTCTTTACCATGATCACTTCTAACAGAAGCTTTCTTTAAATTCTTTTCATTTTGAACTCTTTTGCTAAAAATCTCAAAGGCCAAAAATGCATCATTTTTATGTGCAAGGAATAGAACCCAACCAAATCTTGTATAATCATCCACAATTACTAAGCCATAATGTTTACCACCTAGACTTTGAGTTCTAATTGGGCTAAAGAGATCAATGTGTAACAATTCAAGATGTCTTTTAATAGAAATATCTTCCTTTGGTTTGAAAGAATTCTTTGTTTATTTTTCCATTTGACACGCATCACAAGTGATATCTTTGTCAAATTTGATTTTAGAAAGACCTTTCACCAAATTTCTTTTAACAAACTTGTTAATTTAAAACATGCTAATATGGCCCAATCTTTATGGCAAAGCCATTTTTCAGATTCTTTTGAATGAAAACAAGCTACATTTTGATTCTTAAGCTCATCCATAGTGAGGCCATACACATTATCACAATATTTTGCCACAAACAACACTTTGTCACACAGGGCTAATATCATTCCCTCCCTCCTGAAAAAGATTCATCCTCGAATCTGCATCCCAATCAAAAGGAGATAGGTCAGAGACATTAAAAGTAGCTGATACATTATACTCACCTGGAAGGTCAATCTTGTAAATATTGTTATTGATCCTTTCGAGCACTTGAAATGGACCATCACCTTTAGGATCTAACTTGGATTTTCTTTGAGTAGGAAATCTCTCCTTTCTCAAATGAACCCATACCCAGTCACCAGGTTAAAAGACAAGTTATCTTTGACCTTTATTCACCCGTTGAGCTGTCAACTTATTTTTCTTTTCAAGTGACTCACGTGCTTTCAGGTGCATTACTTTAACCTTTTCAGCTTTACCTTCTGCATCCAAGCTAACAATATCACTCAAAAGCAATTAAAACCATACATAAGTTCAAAAGGAGAAAAATCAATAGAAGAATGAATGGTTCTATTATAAGCAAACTCAATAAAAGGTAAACAATCTTCCCAAGTTTTCAAATTCTTACCAATAACAGCACGTAATAAGGTCCCTAATGTTCTATTTACCACTTCAATTTGACCATCAGTCTAAGGATGACAAGTAGTAGAATATAATAATTTTGTGCCTAATTTACCCCATAAAACTTTCCAAAAATGACTCAAAAAGTTTACGTCACGATCAGAAATAATAGTTTGGGAAATACCATACAAACGCACAACCTCTCTAAAGAACAGATCAGCAATATTTGTTGCATCATCAGTTTTATGGCATGCAATAAAATGAGCCATTTGACTAAATATGTCTACCACAACAAAAATGCTATCTTTACCTTCTTTTGTTTAAAGTAAACCAAGAACAAAATCCATAGAAATATCAACCCACGAAAGCATAGGAATAGGTAATGGGGCATACAAACCATGTGGTAAAGACTTAGATTTAGCCTGTTTACATGTAATACACTTAGCACAAAATTTTTTAACATCTCTACGCATGTGTGGCCAGTCAAAATGTTCAGATAACACATCCAATGTCTTATGCACACTAAAATGACCCCATCAAACCCCTATTATATGATTCAAGAACAAGTAAGTCCCTCATAGAACAAGCAGGCACACAAATTCTATTACCACGAAACATAAAACCTTCATGTCTATAAAATTTGTTAAGGCACTATGTTCACAAGAGGCATAAATAGCAGAAAAGTCAGAATCAGTTACATACAACTCCTTTAAAAATTCAAATCCCAATAACTTAGAAGTAAGTGTAGTAATCAAAGCATACCTCTGAGATAAAGCATCAGCAACGACATTATCTTTACCTTGTTTAAAGGCAATCACATATGGGAATGTTTCAATAAATTCCACTTATTTAGCATGTCTTTTATCAAGCTTATCTTGTCCTTTTAAGTACTTCAAAGATTCATGATCTGTGTGAATCACAAACTCCTTAGGTAAGAGGTAGTGTTGCCAAACCTCTAAAGCCCGAACCAAAGCATATAATTCTTTGTCATATGTTGAATATTTATGCTGAGCTAAATTCAACTTTTCACTGAAGAAGGCAATGACTCGTTTTTCCTGCATCAAAACAGCACCTATACCAATCCCAAAAGCATCACATTCAATCTCAAAGGTTTTATCAAAGTTAGGTAAAACAAGAATAGGAGCGGAACACAAACAGTCTTTTAGGGTATGAAATGCAATTTCTTGTTCCCTTTCCCATTTAAATCCAATATTCTTTTTGATAACCTCTTTGAGAGGCACAACAATGGTAGAAAATTTTTTGACAAATCTTTTGTAAAACCCAGCTAACCCATGAAAACTTCATACCTTATAAGCATTCTTAGGCGTTGGCCATTCATGAATAGTCTTTACCTTTTCCTCATCAACTTCAATTCCACTCGCACTCACAACAAAACCAAGAAATATAACTCGATCAATACAAAAAGTGCACTTTTTAAGATTGGCGTATAATTTTTCTTTTCGAAACACTTCCAAAACAGCTGAAATATGTGACAAGTGGTCATCCAAACAAGTGCTATAACTGAGAAAATCATCAAAATAAACAACAACAAATTTATCCAAAAATTCTCACAAAACATGGTTCATTAGACGCATAAAAGTACTAGGTGCATTAGTTAACCCAAAAGGCATTACTAACCACTCATATAACCCATGTTTTGTTTTAAATGCAGTCTTCCATTCATCCCCTGGTTTCATTCTAATTTGATGATACCCACTTTTCAAATCAATTTTAGTGAATATGCATGTACCATATAACTCATTAAGCATGTCATCTAACCTAGGGATAGGATAACAATACTTTACCATAATTTTATTGACTGCACGACAATCCACACACATTCGCCAAGTACCATCCTTCTTTGGAACCAACAAAATTGGTACAGCACATGGACTCATACTCTCCCTGATGTGACCTTTAGCTAATAACTCCTTCACTTGCCTTTGAAGCTCCTTTGTCTCTTCAGGATTACTCCTATAGGCTGGTCTATTAGAAACGCTAGAACCAGGAATAAAATCAATTTGGTACTCAATCCCTCGTAATGGACGCAAACCACGTGGCACGTCAGTAGGAAAGACATTGGCACATTTCTGCAACAAAGAGACAAAGCTATTTGGCAAATTTGGGTTAAGGTCAGTGTCAGAGAATAAAGTATCCCTAAACTGAACCATAAACAAAGCTTTCTTGCCTATTAAAGCATTCTTTAAATCTCTCTCTCTTTTGCAAAGAAACACAATTTGCTCTCAACTTTTTCAATTTTCTCTGTATTTGCACTACTATTTTCTTTCTTTTCACTCACCTTTGGGCCTTTTGCTATATTCTTTTCTCTCATAGCCTATTTTCTCTCAGATTTTTCTATGAACTCACATCCCATGTTCCTTTTGGTATCCTGTTGAAGTTTCAACTGGTCAAGGTAAACCTCCTTAGGCGATAAAGGAGCAAGAGTAATCTTGCGACCATTAAAATCAAAGGAGAACCGATTCATGTGACCATCATGAAATGCTCAACGGTTGAACTGCCAAGGTCTTCCCAATAATAAATGACAAGCTTGTATTGGCACCACATCACACAATGCCTCATCAACATACTTTCCAACAGAGAATGCAATTGTCACCTGTTTGACAACCTTGATCTCTCCACTGTCATTCAACCACTGCAACGTATATGGTTTAGGATGTCGAACACATGTCAAACCCAATTTCTCCACCATAAGTGTACTAGCCACATTAGTCCAACTCCCGCCATCAACAATTAGACTACACACTTTTTCACCCACCAAGCATCTAGTGTGAAAAAGATTTTGGCGTTGCTCTAGGCTATCTTCTTTCACCTACAAATTCAAAGCACGTCTAACAACAAGAGACTCATTGTAGACTGCAAATCCAAATATGGCATACTATTATAATCAGAATCATCATCATGATTATAATCAAACACAATATCATTTTCTCTAATAACCATCAATCTCCTGTTTGGGCAATCACTAGCATAATGACCCATACCATGACACTTGAAGCATTTAATATCTCGATGCCTAGAAGTAGCAGAAGAAGAGTTAGAATTACATTTCTTCTTTGTAGCATCAAACAACGCCTTGGGTTTAACACCTTTAGTCTTTGTTGTGTCAGCACTACGAGACTCCCACTTTGGATTAGCATGAGATAATCCTCTTGGTGCTCTTATTTGTTGTTGCCTCTCCACCTTCATTGCCATACTGACCAAATCCTCCATCTCCACATAATGATGTAACTCCACCACATCAGCAATTACTCTATTCAAACCACCCATAAATAGTGCCATAGTAATCTCAGTGTCCTCTTCTATGTTGGCAGTAATCATAAGCATCTCCATTTCCTTATGGTAGTCTTCAACGGATTTGGAGCCTTGAGTCAGCCGATGTAACTTCTGATGCACTTTCCTGTAGTAGTACGAAGGCACAAATCTTTTCTTCATGAGGCGCTTCATAAGATCCCAAGACTCTATAGGGTGATCATCATTCCGTCGTCTTGTCTTCACTAGTTCATCCCACCAAAGAAAGGCATAGTCAGAGAATACAACTGCTGCCAAACGAACTTTCTTTGCCTCAGAGTAATTATAACAAGCAAAATTTTTTTCCACCTTTCGTTCCCACTTCAAATAAATTTCAGGATCATTTCTCCCTTTGAATGGTGGTATTTGCATCTTGATGGCATTGATATTGCTATCTTGACGTTTATGTCGAGGTGTTATAACCCCATCAGAGTCATCATCAGAAGGTACATGATTTTAACGCCGATTTTGGAAAGGTCCTTGTTTAGTATTCTTGGATAGTGTCTGTGTCACCTCTTGCCTCCATGTTTTCAACTAAGTCAAGCGATTAATTAAGTGTTGATTGATCCTTTGCATCAACTCCATGTCAACCAAAGTATCTTCGAAATGAGCTGCCATAACAATGAACTTGTAACAAAAATGTTATAGAAAGGACCTCACAATCACTCTCTCACGTGTTTCACTCAAGGATGGACACTCGTGTTTATTCTCAAAGTTGGCTTTTTACCCTCTATTGAACGTACCACTCTTACCTTTTACTACTCTTGAATCTCTTTGACTGTTGTACTTTAGAAATCAAATAAAAAATAAAAGATAGAGAAAAAAAATTACTAATAATAAGAAGAAAGATAATAAACTAATAAAAAATAAATGACAAGGGAAGGACGAAAAGAATAATATAATGAACATAGAAGCAGCAAAGACAGAATATAATATTAGAGAAAGAAATTAAAAAAAAAAAGAACAAAGAATACAATAATAATCGAGAAGAGATGAAGAATCAATCAACAAGAAAAAGAACAAGACGTAAGGATAAACTTACTATGTGTGGCTGAAAATTTTTTGTTTAAATTTATTTAGAACACAAGAAGGGTAAACGTAGACTAATGAAAATTAATCTAATCCCAAATGATGGTACGGAACGTAACCCAGGATAAGATGGAAGATCAAAGAAAGAGACTCCTCTACCTCAATTTGATTTCCTGATACAACAGTTAAGGGAATCACACTCTACCTCATCTGTTCACACCCAAGTTTCTCAAGAAAACTCAAAAAATTTCATTCATTAAAATTACGGAAAAAAGTGGCTACCAAATTTTAGAAAATTTTTATACCTCTTAAATTTAAAACCCTAACTCATAAGTTCACTAGAATTAAAAAAATAGGCCAAATCATAAGTGAGCCTAAAACAAACTAACAACTAATGAAAATTTTCAATATATCTTATAAAATGGTAAGACATTTGATTTTGATAATCGTTAATCATTGTCTTGTCTAATTTTTGATATATCTCCTGAATATATAATTTAGCCATGTTTACAAAATCTTTTTTTATTCTTTTAATTATTACTCTTATAATTAGACCAATTAACATATGATATTTCTCAGTTTATTCACAGAGCTCGTATCAATTCATATTTTAAATTTGCATGCATACATTACAAATGGAGAATAGGACAACACACAACAGCAAGTGTAACAGCAAAGATGAATTTCAGCAAGTTGCGCTGATGATTCATTTTTTCCATGTGCATGTTTATATATATAACACAAAGGCATGCATAATATGGATAATACGTTAATTTATAATATGTTTATTTTTTTACAATTTTATCTTATATTATTCATGTATTATCATTATTATTTAGTGAGCATTTTGTGAATATCAAATGAGACGATTAAATTAGATTCGATTGATTTAATTAAAAATAAAATCGAATTGATTGAGTCCAAACTCTAATAAATTATATACTTTAAATCGAATCAATTTTTTTCTCCAAACACATGCGAGATTAATTTTAGTTATTTATATTTTTTTAATATTACTAAACTTTTTTGCCTGAAGCTATCATAATCAAGGCTAACAACAACAATACTAATAAGAATAATAATATTTTGAGACATTTTACCAATTCTCTGTAGAATATAAATTCTTACTCAATATTTGATACATGATACAAAGACACACATACATATAAAATATAAATTATTTTTTAGATAAATTGTAATGATATTTTGATATTTTATTAATAATAAAATATAAATTATTTTTTTATTATTATTTTTAATATCTTATTTTAATTATATCAAATATTTTTTATTTTACTAAATAATAATATATACTATATCTAAATTTATTTTAAAAGTATATGTTAAGAATAAAACTAGACATGCTGCCACGTTATAATATTTAAAGGTGTCCAAGTGTGTCCGGATAAGATTTTTATTTATTATTGAGACACGATTTGCACACAGTAGACACGCGTGTCGGGCGACTGTCAGTGACTGTCGTATCCGAAATATGTCCGACACGTGAACACGGTAATTCAGTAAAATATCCGTACTTCATAGCTTTTCATACTCATTTAATATTGGAAACTAATGGTAAACTGTTATTGGTGGCAGCGAAAATGGAATTAGAGTAAGATCGAGAAAAAAAAGAGAAGTATTATATATTTTGGATTTAATAACACTTTTTATTCAAAAAAAAAATAGTAAATCACAAAAAAAATTGTAGTCATGAAAAGATGCATTTTACTAAAATTATAAAAAAATAAAAAAAATTATTATATGTTGTTGTTTTTATATATTATAAGATAATAATACTATCTATTTATACTAATTACTAAATTGATTTTAGATTTTAAAATAAAATAAAATAACTAAAATATATAGATAATTCTGTTAAAAAAAATAAACATAAAAAGGAATAAAATAAGAATTTAATACATTTCCATTAATAAAATTATTGAAATATAATTGGTTCAAGTAGTGGGTTTGGCACAACAGCAGAAACCGCCATTACCGCGAGGTTGTTCGACGCATTGTCCAATCGTATAGCCAAGCTTCTTGCAGTATCCATCACAATTTCGAAAGAACTGATTGCATGGTCCCACACAATGCTGAGAATCAGTATTCAAACCTACATCCCACAATAATTTTTTTATTAACAAACCAGTATAATTATATTGCATATGGAAATAGGGTTGAAAGAATAAATTTCAATATTCATATTTTAAAGTTTAAATTTCTATACGTACCATTACAAATGGAGAATATGACAGCTACAAGTGTGACTGCAAGGATGAATTTCAGCAAGCTGCGCTGACTCATTTTTTCTTTAACTTTGGATGTACAGCACTACTTGATGTTTTCATTGTTTGCAGTGCCATGTTTATATAACACAAATTCATGCATTAATTACATTTTTATTTCGACTAAAAAATCAACAATTTTTATTGCATTTGATCTCACAATAATTATATATAGAAGATTTGATGATTTTCTTTTTATTTGTCTCACATTAATTTCATATTAATTAATCTGAAATATCGCCGGTATGATTAGGGAGAATGTCAGTAACTTTTGTGTTTTGTGGTCAGTACTTAATAATAAAAAAAAAATGAGTGATCTCCTACTATTGGATGTAATCTCATACCATTAAAAACATTGTTGATGGCTAATTAATGGTTACAAAACACAAAAATTACTGGCCCTAACACTCCTCTTTACTTATCCGTTTTTATTTAGACTAAAATAATATAATATTTTTTATTGAATTAATAGGGTAATATGAATAACAAATTAATAGAATTATTTATGTTTTTATTTGGACCACAAAAATCTAATAATTTTTATTATATTTTATCACACACTATGACATTAGTTATACTTAACTGACATAATAAGAATAAAAATGGCATTGGAATAAGTAGAGGCGAATTTTTGTTCTACTCATCAACTTCGTACCCTTTTTTTTACCTTAGACGCTACCTGTTGTTCCACCCTCCGAGGCGGAAGCACATATCATTGAAGGAGGGCACAGCCGCACAGGGCAGTGGCCTCCAAAATTTTATTTTTTGTTAAAAATGCATAAATTTTTTGGAGATGGCCCCCTTTTTTATTAACTAGCTTCTCTCTTTACAAAAAAAACTTCCTTTTTAAATTATAACTAGTGCAGAGCCCGTACGATGCACAGAAATAATAAATCAAGTCACATCTATCGGTTAATATGATTAGATCACACTAAAATTATGTTAGCACATATACTATCGTACTTATTTATTTCATTAAGAATGTGCCAAACAGAATAATATTAAGACTTTTTCATTGTTGTCTGTTATTCGTTGTCCACTTGTGCATCCGTCGTTCTTTAATGATGCCTCTATTCATTATATCATTGATATTCAGTACAGTTTGACATCTTCAATTTCATGGTCAATATATGTTAAAAGAGAAATAGTAAAACCTTTTAATTTGACCAACCAAGAGAAACAACACAACTATGGTTTAGAAAAATAAATAGAAAAAAATAAAAGGAAAAGGATGCATTAAATAAAGTGCAATGATTTGAAACTGACTAATTCTGATACAAAATATTCTGAAACAATTAGATACCTTTAGAGCATGAGTATGGAACCTATTTCATAATTGGTGGATTCTATGGTACCTTTTATTGTGGTTAGGGGTAAAAATAGGTCAGGTTAGGCCAGGCTTTGTTCTTAACAGGCCTGGCCTGTCATATAGTTGATTGGCCTGAGTCTGGCATGCAGTCTGCTATAAGCTTTTTTCAAAGTACTAAGCCTGATCTATTATTCAGTCTGACCTGGCCTGAAGCCTGTTAAAAGGCCTGCTAATTTTTTTTTTTACAAAATTAAAAATATTATTTAAAATTTTTTTTTAATAAACATATTTATATATAAAATGTCATATTTTGTCATATTTAATATTTATAAAAAATTTTAAACTTTAAAGTATTTAAAATATACAAAATTATTTATAATTAAATATAGTAAATTTAAAATATCTCATTATTTTGTTAATAATAAAAAAATTATTTATATATATAATTATATATTAAAAAGTCCAAACAGGCCTGACAGACTAGGCCAAGCTAATTAGTGAGACTGGGCCTGGCCTATTAACATAATAAGGTTTTTATAATAGCCTGAGCCTGTACCTATTTTATAACAGGCCAGGCCAGGTCAGGCCAAACACAGGCCAGGCTGCAGGTCTCTAGTAGGTCTCCTAGTCTTTTTTCACCCCTAATTGTGGTGCTTAAATTGCCTAACTTGTCTTTATAAGTAAAAAATAAAATGTATAAAATAAAAGTAAAATATTTAAAGTTTATTAAATATTATTTCTTTACCTTTTTTAGGAAGTTAGACACTATGTCTTAGACACAATAACATTCACCTTCATAATATTAAGTACGTCATAGATAATAGATAAAGAGAAGCACTCCCATTTAAAAGAATTTAAACCCACAATTAAAAAGATAGAAGAGTTAAGGAAATATCCTCCATCTTCCACAATGAAAAAAGCAAAATATCAATGCAGAATCCAATTCAAATTCAATGCAAACGCATTAATTTTTCCTAGACCTAGTGCAAAATTTCAAAAAATAAAACACTAAAAATAAGAAATAATTAAAACTCACCCAAATAGCAGATATATCAATGAAGGCATGAATTATTCTAGGACAAAGTCATAAATTCTGAAACGAAAAGTTAAAGACAATTTAGAAAAGAACTAAATAGGTAAAACGTACATAATTAATAACCACCTTGAAAAATAAAAATGCTTTTGGGGGAAACGTGACCCACGTTATAAAGAAAAAGGTGACTCTCAATCTATTACTCAACGGCAACATTTGACCGTTAAAATTCCTTGATGAAGAAAACAAAGGCAATAGTTTTCATCTAAACTTAATGTATCTCTCTAATAATATAATCTAGTTATACTCGATCCAATTTAGTAATGTCTGTTCTTTGAAGGTATTTCACCGTTAAAAATAGAATGTCAGCAATAAGATAGTAGAAGAAAGATCTACTTTAATACTTCAGGAATAGAGATTTTTAAAATTAAAACTGAAAAATATTTTTATAATTGCATGAATTTTGACAAATATATAATTTTTTAAAAATGAAGAGATAACTTTGCCAACCATTTATAAGAGTACTTAAAAAAAAAAAAACGTACATAAAGAATGAAAGGACGCGATTTAGTGCTCCACAGTTGTTTGGAGTATTAAAACTCCTCTTAGAAAGTTAGGAATAAGTCACCGTTTTGTAATTTAAATAATATTTTTTTGGTAACAATTTAAATAATGTTTGGGCTAACGTTATTTTTTGATTTTTATTTGGGCCTGTTTTAGACTTCTTTGTAAATTGTTACTGGATCCTTACAAAATTATAATAAAAACAAAAATTAAAAACTTCTTAACCAAAAAAAATTAAAAACTTTAAAAAGTTAAAAAGACAAAATACTTCTTTATAGTAAATTTTTTAAAAAAGTATAATATGTTTTAATTAATTGCAAAAAGATAAAATATTTTTTCAGGAATTAGAGTTGTTTTTTTTTTTCAAAGATAGGGAGATTCAAACCCGTAACCTCTTGAAGAGACTATACCATTTGAGCTATAACTCATTGATAAAATTAGAGTTGTTTGATTTTTAAAAAATAAAATAAATTATGTTTGAATGTAAAAAGGATAAAATTATTTCTGTTGAAGATTTAGTTTAAACTTTTAAAATATCCATTTAAAGTTTAATTAAAAAGACAAAAATATATTTTTAATATTAATTTGTTTAAATATATTTAAATTTAAAAATTTTAATTTAATAATAAAAAAATTAAAATATAATGTTTAAGATAAATTTTAAAAAGACCAATTTTTTTTTGTCAAGGTCAGTCACCTAGTCCAACACAAACAGAGACCCAAAAACCCCACTCCACTCAACGCCTAATACCATCTCCTTTGTCACTGCAGTTCGTGCACCTTTGAAGCAAGATTGGGATCGGTAGAAAAAGTTTTGACGCGGTTTGTTTCCCAATGCTCTGGTTCCACAGTCATCTCTGCTCCACCTAGGTTTCAAGAGGTTCACTCTCAGGCGTATGGGTCTTGCCTTCGGCCGACTGCCACCGCTTGTCTTCTGTGGTTCCGTGTTGATTTTCTGATGCTACTTGATCTCCATCCGCAATGGCTTTAAGTCCCTAACGTTTCAAAATTAGTTCAATGTTGTCCTACCATTAGGGATCTGTTAACAGAATTGACTTAAATATGACAATTTAAACGTTAAGGATAATTTTGAGACTTATCCCAAACGTTGATGACAAAAATAATACTTTACTCTTTAAATAATTAAAGTTGTTTTATTAAATTAAAAAATAAAAATTTGAATTTGAATTCTTTTTCTTGGGTAACTAAAACACGGGAATGTGAAGTTGAATTTAATTAATAGAACCAAATATATTATTTAGTATTAAGTTTAAATATTAAGATGTTCTTTTAGGAATAGATTTTATCGTTTTTATTTAAAAGTATAATTTTAAGTTAATGTTAATTTTTTAAATATTAACTTTTTAAAAAAATATAATTTTTTGGTATTAATTGTTTAATGATGTTATCAATATACAATAAAAACTCTATTAATAAAATATCTCTTAAAATATTGTGGTAACTCACATTACAATATTAATAATGTAAAGAAGTTTCAAAACTTTAAATATTAAGAAAGTATTGTAACATCCACCAAAAATGAATTAGAAGAATAACAACTGATAGAGGAAACTATTTGAAAGACCATAGTTGGAAAGTCTAAGAATAAAAAAAAATTAAGATGGCCGATAATCCACAAGCAAATATACAATTTGATGTGACACATCAATCAAGTATTGCAGGTGTGAATGGAAAAATAGTAAATGATAGAAAAATATTTGCATCAAGGATAATAAAGAGTGTTAAATTTGAAAAATTGGACTAAAAAATAAGACACTGAGATGATAAAATTTATAAAGCTCATGAAAAATTTGTTCTTGCACAAAAAGAGGAGGAAAACACATTTTGTTTGTCAAAACTATTGTAGATATGCAATTTCTCGATTAAGATATGATAAAAAAAAAAAAAACCAGTCAATATTAATTTTGGTCATGATATGTTTTGGAACACTTTTCTGTATACAACATTTAAAGTTTTATTTGCTGATTGTAATCACTCTTCTGAATTAAGACTCTTAGTCCAATCTTGGACTTTACTCTTGATAGCGCGACATAGAGTTGACCATGGATAAACACTGACCTTGGAAGGTACAAACCAACTGTGCTTAGCGTTTGCCCTTTAGATTTATTATTCGTCATTGCAAATGAAACAATGATTGGGAATTGTCTTCGTTGAAACCTAAATGGTAAAGCTTGGTTGTTCGGGATCATGTTCATGCGCGGGATTATCACGACTTGACCTACATTGTCCCCTATTAATGTCACACATTCGATGATGTGGCTGCCTAATCTCCTCACCTGTAGTCTTGTACCATTACATAACCCGTTGGATTGGTCAATGTTACATAATAACATGACCAGTATACCTACTTTCAAGGTCAACTTGTACGGAGGCAATCCTGAGCAATTAATGGCATTAAGAATATCTAGTGTAAGTGTGTCAAGATCTGACTCCAAGTTTCCTTCCTCCACACACAAAGTATCCGAGCTCAGGTACAACTTTTCTTCTCCTTCTAATCGATCCATTATTGTAACATTTACCTCGTTGATAACTTCCAATGTAGGACCTAGTATTGATCGATCTTTAAAGAATGTCATGTTGTTTAGATTGGACAACAGGTTTCGGTACACAAAATTAACCATGTTGTCAAATGAATTGTCTGCATTGGCAATCAAAATCTGTTCGTCAATTTGTACCTCCGACTCTCCATCGGTGGAATCCCCGGCCAAGCCATTCCCAATACTTAATAGCCATTCTGAAAATTTACTAATTTCTTCAAGTTCTTCGTCACTTACTCCAACAGTAAGTCACATGTTCATCGTCAGCCTTAACACAGTACAGTGTTGCAACAAATAAGAAGAATTGACTGATGCTTGTACAATATCTTGGCTGGATCCCATTGGAATCACAGAAAATATTTGCCTAAAGTCACTCCCTAAAACTACAACTTTACCTCCAAATGGCATTTCTGCATTGTAGTATGCTTCACCCCTAAGAATGTCACGCAAGCTTCTATTGAGTGCTTCGTAACATAGTTTGTTTAGCATAGGTGCCTCATCTCATATAATAAGCTTTTGATTTGCAAACCAGCTTGGCAAGGGAAGTACCTTGCTTAATACAACATACAAAATCCTCGTTCAAATCAAGTGGGATCTTGAACCTTGAATGAGCTGTTCGACCATTTGGAAGCAACAGCGAGGCAATTCCATTGGATGCAACATTAAGAACGATGCCACGGTTGCTTCTTATTACATCTGATAGGGTATTATATAGATATGTTTTTCCAGTACCACCATAACCATACACAAAGAAAAAGCCTTCGGCATTGTTATCAACTGCATGAATAATGGTTTCAAATGCTATCTTTTGATCTCTGTTCATCTTAGCTAGGTTGTCGGTTAAGTAAATTTTGAGAGCTTGAAGGTCAAAATTCAGTTCATCCATAATAATGGGGTCTTGTATGTCATCAAGAACACCTAGTTTGGGTATGGCATGCCTTTAAATTCTTTGAGAGACCTACCATTTGCTTGAAGTTTATCCTCGATCTTTGAAAGTGTCATGTTCATGATTTCTTCATCAGAAAGATGTAGCTCTGCAAAATTATTAGGCAACAGTATTAGTAACTTGGGTTAATATAAACCAGAATATGTTTCAGGGGTTAACATTGTCAGGAAAAGTGGTCATTGCGATACCTAGACATTGCAAACTTCTTCGGTGAGTGAACAATATGTCTTTGGACAATACACTATAACACTGCTCCCAAACAATTTCTGGCCTTCCCATGTTATTAGACAATAACAGCACCATAGTCACGAATGTAATTTGCAGAAGCCCATGTGCCTGCTTCAAAGATAGCGTCAATAAATTCTTTATCATCCTGAAACAATCCTAAGACATAACATGCTTCCTTGAATGTACCATACACAACACCCTCCACTGTACGTAATTCGACGAAGCTGAGACATCCCTTTTGTATGTTAAGCAACAATTTTAGGTAATAATCCTCACCATTCCCACATGGAACATGTGTTAGTCGGCCAATAGAATATCCGTGTTTCCTTGGCATCCACATACCTACGTCATCCTTCCACACAAATTTATTTGGAAATTGGCTATAAGTAAGGGTACGACCAAAAGGATATAATTTATTAGTAAGCATCCATGCCAAGAATTTCGTTAGCTTCCCATCAACCCTTTCAATTACATCAACTATGTTCTCATTGTCTTTAAACACAACAGGGTGTTCATTGGGCAGGTGGAACGGTAGTCGAATAACGGAAGGTTCTTTTTGTTGGATATCATACCCAAATATTCGCCAAGCTGCTTCGCACGCTGAGATGTATCGGTAGTCGTAGTAATTACGTATCTCATCAATGACTTGTTCACTTTTTTCTTCTGCATTGGTTTGGTAGAAAGAAGCAGTTACCCGATCATTGCCCTTGTGAACGTACTTGAACAGATACTTTATTGCAGATGCTGACATGTGTTCTCGAAATTGATGTGGCATCCATACTTTAGCAAGAGGGATGGTTTGTACGGAACAACGTATGAACTATCAAGCACTACATTCTTCTTCACGATTGTCATCCCATTGTTTGACCTTCTGTACTTCGGAAATCCAGCTTCATCAACTATTTTCCTTGCTCTAAAGGGCTTGGGGTAATACTTTGAGCACCGTCCATTTGACATGCAAGGGCTGTTATTGTTATACCTACCACACAGGCCATAGACCATGAACTTCTCAACAGTTGCATATAATTTTGGCCTTGTAAGTTTATCTGGAATCTCAACTGAAATAAGCCTATCAATATCCTCGGGTGACTTAGGCTTGTATAACGAGTGCATGAACAACAGGATGTGTGCATGTAGAAGCCCCCTCTTTTGAAATGTTACGGTGCAAATATCTATAAATAAGAAATCTTTGTTATACACTCAAAGTTAACAGTTGATACAAAATGGAATTAAACTGTACTTACATATGGTTATCTTCCCAAGGAATCTACCCTGCTTAAAGTCTGTGATCAATTCACCAAGCTTGATACTAAAAATCTGTGCTAAAATGTCTGGACGGTCTTCTGCCTTGAATCATGTACCCTTTAAAAGACGTTTGATCTCATCCCACTCAGAATTGTATGTTATTGTAATAAAAAAACTGGGGTACCCCGCATACTTGCATATTGCAAAAGCATCTTTGTAGTTGTTAAACATGTACCTCGGACCACCTGTGAAGCTACTTGGTAGGATAATCCTTTGACCAGTTGCAACGACAATAGCTTCTCCTCGAACTAACGACTCATGTAGTGCATTGTACTTGTCAACTCTTAATTTTGGTTGGTTGTGTCGAATGAAACTAAGTCGTTCAGACTCTATCATAGTGTAAGCGTCAACCAAAAATTGCTGAAATAATCTTCGACATTGTAATATAATGTGAGACTTTTTCACCCGCATTTGGATGCGAAATGAGAAAAACTCTCTCATACTAATGGTCTTTCACTTTTTTGTACTATTAAGACCATATTGCATAGAAGTCTCGATTCCAGGTCTAAATCCATCCTCTCCGTATGGGAATATTAAGGGATATTGAAGAGCCAAGTACAACGGATGGATGACATCTATCCTTTGTAACTTGTTTGATGTCGTCTGAATAATTATATCCCTTTGAAAGATTGAGTCATCTATGTCGCCCATAATTAGAATGGCAACTTTAGACGCAGTAGGAAAGTTATACACCCTTCTATCTGTTTCTCTCTTCCTTATTAGCCTTAGTTTGATTTCAGAAGTTCTTCCATTTCTGAATCTATCTCTCGCAGACCGAAAGCTTTTCGCAAGAGGGTTACACGTATCAAGCATATCCTTTAATCTTTTTACGATCTGGGATTCTAGAATGCTAGTTGATTCAGTGGACCTGAGAATGAAGAGATCATTCACCCCATTAGGCAATCAATATACATCATAGAATGAATTTATCATTTGAGGAGTTAATTATTAGCAAGAAAGAATTTACAATGCATATTCATAGCATTAGTGTACCTTACGACTGATATCCTATTTTGTATTTCATTCTCCGTGTCATATATGTACAACTGAGCAAACCTGGGCCTATCATTGTTGGTAAGGATCATGTTGCCAATTGAATGATAGTTCTGACCACTTATGGAGAAAGTCGGTGGAGCTGTTCCTTTGTTTATACTACGATTAACTTTTCCAACCATTGACGTGAATGCAAATATTGAATTATATTTTCGTATATTCTTCCTGAAATGCCGTCTTTGGTCGTGGTCACCACAATGAAGATCTTCAAGAACTCGAGGGACTCTTTTCAGCAATGGTAAGACAACTTTTCCATCCATGCAATACAGTCCAAATTTAGGAATTTTACTCCTTTTACTTTTACACAGCCTCTCCCTTCCCCACATGCATGCATTGCAATATAAACAATGGTCGACTGGATCTCCAGCATCTCACGTATCTGCAGTTTCATCATTTAGGAATTCAAATATTAGTATGCTTGACAGGTACTTGAATTATGAAAGTAACAATTAACCATCATTGAGTATTAATATTTTTATCATACCTTCTTCTGTAATGGATTCCACTGACAGGTCTGGATAAATTTGTGTTTGATCTATTCACACTTAGTAGGAAAGATTCTTGAGATATTTTAAAATTAGTTGAGGGTTGGGTTAGATTTAGTGGTGGAAGAAGGTCGGCCTACCCGACGGAGCCTTGTCGCTTGGCTTGTTATATTAAATAGTCCAGGCTTTGGCTTTTTGTAAAGTCTATTAGTTAATTAGTTAAAAATGTCAATCCATAGGTTTGAAAAAGAGCCTACAAAGCAGGTTTAATGACAATTAAGATTTTAAAACCTACAAAGCTGGTTGCCAATTGGTCAAAATATTTTTCTGTTAAAATAAAAAGTATTGTTAGTATAAAGGTTGAAATATTCACTTTTATTAAATAAAAACAAAAGTAAAAAAGAATAAATAGTCAAGATAGTTTAGATTGTACCTTTTTTGTTCAAAAAAAAGGTTAAGAACTGTAAGTAATGTTATGATACATAACTAAGGATTGATATATAAATGAATTATTCCTTAAAAACTATGAATTATAAATTTTTAGATATGTCAGTTTAGATTTTTTTTTTCTTTTTAGTTATAATTCACAAAATTTAAACAATTAGAGTTCGAGCCTGGAAAAAAAACCGATAAAAGGTAACAAGCCTAGACTCAAGGCATTTATTTTCAACATGGGATAGGTTTGAAAAAAGCAAAAGTCGCTCAACTCGACCCATTTTCACCTTTAGATAGAGATAGAAATCGTTAGAGTTAGTGTGTTTTACCTTGCCAATCGGCTGTGTGGGTGGTGCACAAATTGTGAATCACACTTTTCACAACTTGTACCACTAACCAGCAAGTGCACTGGGTCGTTCAAGTAATACCTTACGTGAGTAAGGGTCAAATCCCACGGAGATTGTTGGCTTGAAGCAATCTATGGTTATCTTGTAAATCTTAGTCAAGATATCAATTATATTTATCAGTTTGAATTGCGAAAAATAAAAGTGCATGAAATAAATACTTGTTCTACAGTAATGGAGAATATGTTGGAGTTTTGGAGATGCTTTGTCTTCTGAATCTCTGATTTCCCCCTGTCTTCTTCTTCATGCACGTAAGGTTCCTCCTATGGCAAGCTGTATGTTGATGGATCACCGTTGTCAATGGCTACCATCCGTCCTCTCAGTGAAAATGGTCCAGGTGCGCTGTCACCGCACGGCTAATCATCTGTCGGTTCTCACTCATGCTGGAATAGGATCCATTGATCCTTTTGCGTCTGTCACTACGCCCAACCCTTGTGAATTTAAAGCTCGTCACAGTCATCCAATCCCTGAATCCTACTCGGAATACCACAGACAAGGTTTAGACTTTCCGGATTCTCAAGAATGCTGCCAATGGATTCTAGCTTATACCACGAAGACTCTGATTAAGGAATCCAAGAGATACTCATTCAATCTAATGTAGAACGGAGGTGGTTGTTAGGCACGCGTTCATAGGTTGAGAATGGTGATGAGTGTCACAGATCATCACATTCATCATATTGAAGTGCGAATAAATATCCTAGATAGAAACAAGCATGTTTGAATGGAAAAAAGAAGTAATTGCATTAATTCATCGAGACACAGCAGAGCTCCTCACCCCCAACAATGGAGTTTAGAGACTCATGCCGTCAAAGAGTACAAAGTTTAGATCTAAAATGTCATGAGATACCGAATAAATCTCTAAAAGTTGTTTAAATACTCAACTAGTAACTTAGGTTTACAGAAAACGAATAAACTAAGATAGATGGTGCAGAAATCCACTTCTGGGGCCCACTTGGTATGTGCTGGGACTGAGACTTAAGCTTTACGCGTGCCTAGGCTGTTTCCAGAGTTGAACGCCAGGTTGTAACCTGTTTCTGGCGTTCAACTCCAACTTGTAACTTGTTTCTGGCGTTTAACGCCAGAATGCAAGATGGAACTGGCGTTGAACGCCAGTTTACGTCGTCTATCCTTGAGTAAAGTATGGACTATTATATATTGCTGCAAAGCCCTGGATGTCTACTTTCCAACACAATTAAGAGTGCACCAATTAAACTTCTGTAGCTCCAAAAAATCCATTCCGAGTGCAGGGAGGTCAGAATCCAACAGCATCAGCAGTCCTTTTTCAGCCTGAATCAGATTTTTGCTCAACTCCCTCAATTTCAGCCAGAAAATACCTGAAATTACAGAAAAACACACAAACTCATAGTAAAGTCCA
>NC_029793.2:20165231-20198028 GCF_000816755.2 Arachis ipaensis
CAATAATATCTCAGAGTTTTTGAGTGAAGCTCAGATTCTAATTCGGGACTCGGGACTAGTAGCTTTTTGCTTCCGAACAGTTTTGGCATCTCACTTTATCCATTGAAGCTCAGAATGATTGGTATCTATAGGAACTTAGAATTTAGATAGTGTTATTGATTCTCCTAGTTCAGTATATTGATTCTTGAACACAGCTACTTTATGAGTCTTGGCCGTGGCCCTAAGCACTTTGTTTTCCAGTATTACCACCGGATACATAAATGCCACAGACACCTAATTGGGTGAACCTTTTTAGATTGTGACTCAGCTTTGCTAAAGTCCCCAATTAGAGGTGTCAAAGGTTCTTAAGCACACTCTTCTTTTTGCTTTGGACCTTGACTTTAACCGCTCAGTCTCAAGTTTTCACTTGACACCTTCACGCCACAAGCACATGGTTAGGGACAGCTTAGTTTAGCCGCTTAGGCCAGAATTTGATTCCTTTAGGCCCTCCTATCCACTGATGCTCAAAGCCTTGGATCCTTTTTATTACCCTTGTCTTTTGGTTTTAAGGGCTATTGGCTTTTTCTGCTTGCTTTTTCTTTTTCTTTTTCTTTTATTTTTGCCAAATATTTTTTTTTCTGCAAGCTTTTGTATTCACTTATTTTTATAACATTTCTTCTTTTTCATCATTCTCTCAAGAGCCAACATATTTAACATTCATAAACATCAAATTCAAAAGACATATGTACTGTTCAAGCATTCATTCAGAAGACAAAAAGCATTGCCACCACATGTAAATAATTAGAATTTTCCTTATTAAAAACTCGGAAAAAATATTGCCTCCTTATTCTAAAGAAAATCTGCTATTTTATTCATGTTTAATGATAATGAGAAAAATTAACTATAGCTTAATTGGAGATAAAATCAAAATATAGATACTAATTACTACTAATCATATATAACTTCTAAGGTAAAACTCAAATAAGAACAATTATCACAGAGTTAAGGCTAAGATTAGAACTCAACAACCTTGAATTTGGGAGGTGGATGCCTCTTTAGTCTGTGGAGTGCTTGACCCTTCAAGAAATAGTTTCTGACGCTTTAATTCCTTCAGTTCACGCCCTTACTTTTCTTGTTCTCTAAGCAGTTTGAAGAGCATGCTGTTTTGATTTTGCTGTTCTTCCTTCAGTTGATCCACAGCTACTTGCAACTTGGTGACAGATGCTTCTAGGCGCTCCCAGTATTCAATTTGAGGAATTTCCGGGAGGAACTCCCGTGCTTTTCTCTTGATGGGGTCATCCTACACTTGTTGTCCTTCCATAGACTTTTTGGTGATTGGTTGCTCAACTGAGATATACTTATCTACTCCCATTTTTATCCCAGCATCCTTACATAACAGAGAGACTAAGCTTGGATAGGCCAATTTGGCATCTTTGGAGTTCTTGTTTGTAATTTTGTAAAGCTCACAAGCAATCAGCTGATGAACTTCCACTTCTTTTTCCAGCATAATGCAATGAATCATCACTGCTCTTCTGATGGTGACCTCAGAGCGGTTGCTAGTGGGCAGAATAGAGCGCCCAATGAAGTCCAGCCAGCCTCTGGCGACTGGTTTGAGATCTCCTCTCTTGAGTTGGTTCGGGGCACGCTTTGTGTTGGTTGTCCACTTGGCTCCAGGGAGGCATATGTCCTCTAGGATTTTATCCAAGCCCAGGTTTGATCTCATCATTCTCCTATTGAAGGAGTCAGGGTCATCTTGCAGTTGAGGCACCTTGAAGATCTCCCTTATTTTGTCAGGGTGGGTGTGAACAATCTTCCCTTTGACCAGAGTTCTATAGTCATAGAATGCAGTTCCAGCTATTCTCTGCCTGTCCGTCTGCCACAGATTAGCGTAGAATTCCTGAACCATGTTTCTTCCCACCTTTGTTTCAGAATTAGCTAAGACTTCCCAGCTCCTGTTTTGGATTTGCTCTTGGATCTCCGGAT
Source organism: Arachis ipaensis (assembly GCF_000816755.2). Taxonomy (NCBI): domain Eukaryota; kingdom Viridiplantae; phylum Streptophyta; class Magnoliopsida; order Fabales; family Fabaceae; genus Arachis; species Arachis ipaensis. The sequence continues at coordinate 20,167,194 of NC_029793.2, forward strand.
ATTCATCTTCTTTCAGATCGAATTTAACTTCCGGGATCACTGACCTTAGACTCATTATTTTGTAAAAATGGTCTGAATGTTCTTTGGTTATGAACTTCCCTTGATTCCAAAGTGGTTTTGGAATATTCTCTTTCTTGCCTCTTGAGTTGGTTTGTTTTCCCTTAGGAACCATGATCTTAGTGGGTATTGGTTTAGTAATCACGGATAAACACACCAAACTTAGAGGTTTGCTTGTCCTTAAGCAAAAGAAAGGAAAGGAGAGGGAAACAGGGAGAGCCAAGCGCAACTTGTGGAGGAGAGGGGGAGAGGCCGAACCAAAATTTAAAGGAAAGGGGGGTGGGTTTCGAAAATTATTTGAAAAAGATATGATAGAAAAAGTGATTTGGAAAAGATAAGTATGATAGGAAAAGATGTGATTTAAAATTGAAAAGATATGAAAGATATTTGAAAAAGATAAATCTGGATTTTGAAAAAGATGATGTGAAGATTTGAAAAAGATATTGATGAGTTGAAAAGATTTTAGAAGGAAAAAAGATATATTTGTTTTGAAAAAGATTTGAAAATAATTTGAAGAGGAAAAAGGGTTTATGAATTAAGATACATTTGATATCTTTTGAAAAAGGATTTGAAAAATTAGGATTTGTAACATGTTTGTGCAAGAAATTATGAATTGAAACATAAAAAATGGAAAAAAATTTGAATTGAAAACGAAATTGCCTACTCCCCACAATCCTGGCGTTAAACGCCCAACTGCTGCATGTTTTGGGCGTTTAACGCCCAGTTGGTGCTTGGTTTGGGAGTTTAACGCCCAGCTGTTGCTTCTAGCTGGCATTAAACGCCAAAAACCCCTTTGTCACTGGGCGTTTTTCTGAACGCCCAGGATGCTGTAAATCTGGCATTAAACGCCCAGAAGCTGCTTCTTTCTGGCGTTTAACGCCCAGATGGCTATCTTTACTGGTGTTAAATGCCCAGTAGATGCTCCTTTTGGGCGTTTAACGCCCAATTGTGCCTCTTACTGGCATTTTCTTGCCAGTGAGCTCCTTTTTCCTGTTTTGTGCTCTGAATTCTTCTGTAACCCTGTGGACTTATGCAATTGATTCTTTACCTTGTTAATATTAAGCTCATATATTTCAAAAATAAATAAAATGAAGAATAAAATAAAATAAAATAACAGAAAAAGTTTTGCTAATGGCTGGGTTGCCTCCCAGCAAGCGCTTCTTTATTGTCTTTAGCTGGACCTTGCTGAGCTTTTAATCTAGCCTCAGCCTTGAGCACTCTTGCTCAACATTTCCTTTAAGATAGTGCTTGATTCTCTGTCCATTAACAATGAACTTCTTATCAGAATCAATGTCTTGAAGCTCCACATAATCATATGGTGATACACTTGTAATCACATATGGTCCCCTCCACCGGGATTTCAGTTTCCCGGAGAATAGCCTGAGCCTAGAGTTAAACAACAGAACCTTTTGTCCTAGTTCAAAGACTCTAGATGATAGCTTTCTTTCATGCCACCTTTTTTATTTCTCTTTATAAAGCTTGGCATTTTCGAAAGCAGTGAATCTGAATTCCTCTAGCTCATTCAGCTGGAGCAATCTTTTCTCCAGCTAATTTGGCATCAAAGTTTAGGAATCTAGTTGCCCAGTAGTCTTATGTTCCAGTTCCACGGGCAGATGACAGGCTACTGGCTCTATCCGGGACAGATGATCAGCCACTTGGTTCTCTGTCCCTCTTCTGTCTCTTATTTCTATATCAAACTCTTGCAGAAGCAATACCCATCTTATGAGCCTGGGTTTTGAATCCTGCTTTGTGAGTAGATATTTAAGAGCAGCATGGTCAGTGTACACAATCACTTTTGATCCTACAAAGTATGATCTAAACTTGTCAATGGCATAAACCACTGCAAGTAATTCTTTTTCTGTGGTTGTGAAATTTTTCTGGGCATCATTTAAAACACAACTAGCATAATAAATGACATGCAGAAGCTTGTCATGCCTCTGCCCCCAGTACTGCACCAATGGCGTGGTCACTGGCATCACACATTAGTTCAAATGGTAAAGTCCAGTCTGGTGCAGAAATAACTGATGCTGTGACCAGCTTAGCTTTCAGAGTCTCAAACGCCTGCAGACACTCTGTGTCAAACACAAATAGCGTGTCAGCAGCTAGCAGATTGCTCAGGGGTTTTGCAATTTTTGAAAAATCCTTTATAAACCTACTGTAGAATCTTGCATGCCCTAGAAAGCTTCTGATTGCCTTAACATTAGCAGGTGGTGGTAATTTTTCAATTACTTCCACTTTAGCTTGATCCACCTCTATTCCCTTGTTTGAAATTTTATGCCCAAGGACAATTCCTTCAGTCACCATAAAGTGACATTTTTTCCAGTTTAAAACTAGGTTGGTCTCTTGGCATCTTTTCAGAACAAGTGCTAAATGGTCAAGGCAGGAGCTGAATGAGTCTCCAAATACTGAAAAGTCATCCATGAAGACTTCCAGAAACTTCTCAACCATATCAGAGAAGATAGAAAGCATGCACCTCTGAAAGGTTGTAGGTGCATTACACAGACCAAAAGGCATTCTTCTGTAAGCAAATACTCCAGAAGGACATGTGAATGTTGTTTTCTCTTGGTCCTGAGGATCTACTGCAATTTGGTTGTAACCTGAATAGCCATCCAAAAAGCAGTAATATTCATGACCTGCTAGTCTCTCTAGCATTTGGTCTATGAATGGTAAAGGAAAATGATCCTTTCTGGTGGCCGTGTTGAGCCTTCTATAGTCAATACACATGCGCCACCCTGTAACTGTTCTTGTAGGAACCAGTTCATTTATTTCATTATGAACCACTGTCATGCCTCCCTTCTTGGGAACAATTTGAACATGGCTCACCCAGGGGCTATCAGAAATAGGATAAATAATCCCAGCCTCCAGTAATTTGGTGACCTCTTTCTGCACCACTTCCTTCATGGCTGGAAGCTTCCAGGGTCTTTAAGCTTTTCTGGAAAGCTTTTCAGAATGACTGCACTGCATTCTTCAGTGAGGAGAACTCTTTCAGTTTCTCTCCAATCCTTCTTATGGCTCAAGATCTCTTTCATGAACTTGGCATAAGAAGGTATTTGCTCAAGTGCCTCTGTAAACAGAATCTTTATTTCAAGAGTCCTGAGATAATCTGCAAAGCAAGCAAATTGCTTATCCTGCTCCTCTTGGCGGAGTTTTTGAGGATAAGGTATCTTGGCTTTATATTCCTCAACCTTAGTTGCTACAGGTTTATTTCCTACATATGTGGTTGGAGAAGCCTTTTTAGAGGGGTTGTTATCAGCACTTGTGTATGTCTGATCCCTCACTGGCATTTGAATGCCAGGGTTAGAAGCTGGATTGGCGTTGGACGCCAACTCCTTACTTGTTCCTGGCATTTGAACGCCAGAACTGAGCTTCCATTGGGCGTTTGACGCCAACTCCTTGCCTGTTTCTGGCGTTTGAATGCCAGAGTTATTCCTCTCTGGGCTCTTACTGTCCTCAGAGGGATTTTGGATAGCAGTTTGTTCATTTCTTGGCTTCCTGCTGCCTTAAAGTGAGGTATTTAATGTTTTCCTACTTTTTAATTGAACTGCTTGGTACTCTTCTGTTATTTGTTTTGATAACTGTTGTTCTGTTTGCTTCAACTATACCTCCATATTTATATTAGCCATTCTTGTGTCTTGTAGTATCTCCTTGAATTCGGCCAGCTGTTTTGTTAGAAAGTCTAATTGCTGATTGAATTCAGTAATTTGTTCTGCAGGACTGAGTTCAGCAGTTATTGTTTTAGCCTCTTCTTTCATGGAAGATTCACTATTTAGGTACAGATGCTGATTTCTGGCAACTGTATCAATAATCTCTTGAGCCTCTTCAATTGTCTTTCTCATGTGTATAGATCCACCAGCTGAGTGATCTAGAGAAATTTGAGCTCTCTCTGTAAGCCCATAATAGAAGATGTCTAACTGCACCCATTTTGAAAACATTTCAGAGGGACATTTTCTTAGCATCTCTCTGTATCTCTCCCAGGCATCATAAAGAGATTCATTATCTCCTTGTTTAAAGCCTTGGATGTCCAGCCTTAGCTGTGTCATTCGTTTTAGAGGGAAGTATTGATTCAAAAAATTTTCTGACAGATGTTTCCATGTTCTTATGCTAGCTTTAGGTTGGTTATTTAACCACCTCTTAGCTTGGTCTTTTACAGCAAATGGAAACAGTAATAATCTGTAGACATCTTGATCTACTTCCTTATCATGTACTGTGTCAGCAATTTGTAAAAACTATGCTAGAAACTCTGTAGGTTCTTCCTGTGGAAGACCAGAATACTGACAATTTTGCTGCACCATGATAATGAGCTGAGGATTCAACTCAAAGCTACTGACTCCAATGGAGGGTATACAGATACTGCTCCCATATGAAGCAATAGTGGGGTTAGCATATGACCCCAGAGTCCTTTTGGACTGTTCATTTCCATTTAGGTTCATGATGGAGAGAAGGGAATTGATGTGAAATGTAATTAAAATATATTTTTATTTTTATTTTATAAAAAGAGAACGAATAAAAAAAATGAAATAAAATAACTAGAAATTAAATATAGATTTCGAAAATTAAGAATAAAAAATTTAAAACTAAAATAATTACTTAATTAAGGAGATTTGAAAAACTTTGGATATGATTTTTGAAAAATATTTTAAATTTAGAAATAGAAATCTGAATTTTAAAAGCAATTTTCAAAAATTCACTTTAAAATAGAGAGAAAAGATATTTTTTTGATTTTTGAATTTTATGATGAAAGAGAAAAACACACAAAAGACACACAACTTAAAAATTTTTAGATCTAATGTTCCTTATTTTCGAAAATTTTGGAGGGAAACACCAAGGAACACCAAACTTAAAAATTTTAAGATCAAAACACAAGAAAGACTCAAGAATACTAAGAACATGAAGATAGAACACCAAACTTAAAATTTTTAGAAAACCAAAATAAAATTTTGGAAAACTAAAGAAAATTAAACAAGAAAACACCAAACTTAAAATATGAAACTAAACTCAAATAAAAAAACTCAATTTTTAGCTTATAAAAATTTTCGAAAACAATTAAAAAGAGAAAATAAGGATTTAAAAAAAATTCAACCAAGAACAATAATAGAAGACTCTAAACCAAAAAGAAAAATTTTTCCTAATCTAAGCAAAAAAATAAACCGTCAGTTGTCCAAACTCGAACAATCCCCGGCAACGGCGCCAAAAACTTGGTGCACAAATTGTGAATCACACTTTTCACAACTTGTACCACTAACCAACAAGTGCACTGTGTCGTCCAAGTAATACCTTACGTGAGTAAAGGTCGAATCCCACGGAGATTGTTGGCTTGAAGCAATCTATGGTTATCTTGTAACTCTTAGTCAGGATATCAATTATATTTATCAGTTTGAATTGCGAAAAATAAAAGAGCGTGAAATAAATACTTGTTCTGCAGTAATGGAGAATATGTTGGAGTTTTGGAGATGCTTTGTCTTCTGAATCTCTGCTTTCTCCCTGTCTTCTTCTTCACGCACGCAAGGTTCCTCCTATGGCAAGCTGTATGTTGGTGGATCACCGTTGTCAATAGCTACCATCCGTCCTCTCAGTAAAAATGGTCCAGGTGCGCTGTCACCGCACGACTAATCATCTGTCGGTTCTCACTCATGCTGGAATAGGATCCATTGATCTTTTTGCGTCTGTCACTATGCCCAACCCTTGTGAGTTTGAAGCTCGTCACAGTCATCCAATCCCTGAATCCTACTCGGAATACCACAGACAAGGTTTAGACTTTCTGGATTCTCAAGAATGCTGCCAATGGATTCTAGCTTATACCACGAAGACTCTGATTAAGGAATCCAAGAGATACTCATTCAATCTAATGTAGAACGGAGGTGGTTGTCAGGTACACGTTCATAGGTTGAGAATGGTGATGAGTGTCACGGATCATCACATTCATCATATTGCAGTGCGAATAAATATCCTATATAGAAACAAGCATGTTTGAATGGAAAACAGAAGTAATTGCATTAATTCATCGAGACACAGCAGAGCTCCTCACCCACAATAATGGAGTTTAGAGACTCATGCCGTCAAAGAGTACAAAGTTCAGATCTAAAATGTCATGAGATACCGAATAAATCTCTAAAAGTTGTTTAAATACTCAACTAGTAACCTAGGTTTACAGAAAACGAATAAACTAAGGTAGATGGTGCAGAAATCCACTTATGGGGCCCACTTGTTGTGTGCTGGGGCTGAGACTTAAGCTTTATGCATGCCTAGACTGTTTCCAGAGTTGAATGCCAGGTTGTAACATGTTTCTGGCGTTCAACTCCAACTTGTAACTTGTTTCTGGCATTTAACGCCAGAATGTAAGATGGAACTGGCGTTGAACGCCAATTTACGTCGTCTATCCTTGAATAATGTATGGACAATTATATATTGCTGGAAAGCCTTGGATGTCTACTTTCCAACGCAATTGAGAGCGTGCTAATTGGATATCTGTAGCTCCAAAAAATTTATTTCGAGTGCAGGGAGGTCAGAATCCAATAGCATCAGCAGTCCTTTTTCAGCCTGAATCAGATTTTTGCTCAGCTCCCTCAATTTCAGCCAGAAAATACCTGAAATTATAGAAAAACACACAAACTCATAGTAAAGTCCAGAAATATGAATTTTGCCTAGAAACTAATGAAAATATACTAAAAACTAACTAAAATATACTAAAAACTACATGAAATTAACCCCAAAAAGCGTATAAAATATCCGCTCATCAGTGGGGTTGATGTACATATTCAGAGTCTATTCCAGTATCATCAAAGGCATCTAATACTGCATTATTTTATAGGAAAAATACTGTTACTACATGGTTCTAGCTATAACTTATTAGATTAGTTGGATAAAACTAATTAAAATTTTGTCTTTGGCTACTCACCTTTGTAATCTGTATTGGGATCATGATTTCCCTATTCATGATGACCTGGATCCAATGGTGTCATTTCTGTGCGAGGATGCGATGAGTTTTGACTCGTACGTAGTTCAGTTGTGAAATTCCTGTTTTATAAAATATGGCTCTGTTTTTTGGTGTGATTGAAGGTCTTTTTATTGGATGCGATGCAAATGTTTCATTTTAAATGGATGCGACATCAGGTTGAAGCTAGCTATACGGGAGGAATTTTTTGGTGTTTACATGCTGATATGTTATAGGTGAAATTAGAAGGGTATGTTAGTGAATGCAGTTGTTGTTCGATGCTCAAATGCAAGCTACTGAGCTTTGTTGTTTTGTTGCTACTGCATTGAGTTGCTGAATCTTTATCCCTGTGATGTTTGTTTTGACGATTGCAATCAGTATTAGGAATGTTTGTATCTTTAGAGTTGGATGCAACCTGGACACTTTGGTGCACTAAAAGGAACAAAACATGTTAGAGGCTATAAGGTGTCACCATAAATAAAAACAGATTGGTATGTTAGAGCTGGTGAACATTGCAAGATAGATAATTATACCATTCGTAATATTTGAAAGTGGACTTCTTTGTTGATAAGCTATCTTTGCAGACTTAGAGGAGCATTGCTTCTAGAGGAGTCTTTTTTATTCGCTTCTGAGTTCGTCGTTGGGTTTATAACAATGGATGGTGATGCTGATTGAGTGAGAGTGGCTAAACTTCTCTTAAGAGGTAGTATAGGACTCACATTGGAACCTGATTAATGCATGGCATGCATTACATTAACCATATGATAGATAGATTTAGTAGTGTTGCATTCTAATAAGTTTGTATCTATTTTGAACTAAATAAGTTTACTTTGTGGAATTTTTCTCCCAGCTGCAACACCTCGCTGGTGCGCTCTCTTCTCGGCTAAGATAAATCTTCTCTGCAATCTAACTAGTTTTGGGCTCAGTATGTAATCATTATAATCCATTGCAGATGGGCAGATGATACAACACTATATAATTGATGCTGAATGAGTTATACATGTGTTGCTACTTTTCTTGCTTATGACAATACTATTGTCCACCTGGTTTGATGGGAGAAGCTTCATGCAAGAAAATACATTCGAGATGCTCGTTCAAAGGTGTGCTGGAGCATTGTACAAATCTGGCCAGTTGGGATTCTGAGGATGGTAGCAATCAGATGATGAGGTATTTATTGAAAGATGCTCACCTGCGAACATAATTGAGCTGTCGAGTGGTCTTGGTGGCTTGGATCAGAGGGATACGAGAGGTCAATATCTTTGGGAGAGTCTGTGAATGTAGATTGATGGGTTAAACCATATGTGATGCTGAATGCGTTATAAAAGCCTCATATGCTTATAAAATCTATGTATAAAATTTTTAAGCCATGGAAATTAGGTGGAGATAAGAGGAGTTCGTAATATACATCAAAATACTAATCAATATCATAATTGAAAATATAATGCTATATTAAAATACAAATTAAAAGTTTGTATCTTGAAAACTGTATGCTCCATTCTAAGTTCCTAATATTAACTAATATATTAACTCATAACTAATATCACGAACTGATAAAAATAACTATTAAATAATATTACGAACTAATATATATAACTATTAACTTTATGCTCAAATATAATGCTATATAATGCTACTTACTTTGTATCATAATTGAAATAAAATATTATAGTCCATTATATTCTATATGTTCAACGAAGCCATAATCAAATAAAAATATATATAAATTGGCAGGATGTTTGAGTAAGTAACATAATAGAACAAAATTGTTCATAGCTTGGTTGCTTTGAATTTACATAATTGAATGATATACTTCCACCAATATCACTCTATTCCAGTAAAGACAAAAAACGCATGTTGTGTAAATGTGTTGGTGGTGATAAATTGTTGTATTGTTTTGTATAAAATAACATTGACATTCTTATAATAAATATGTTAAGTCAAAAAATAGGAAAATTTTAAAATAGTAAAATAGAAAAAATAATAGATAAATTTTAATGTGTCATTTTCTTTGATTTTGCCGCATATAAATTTTGGATAAACAAAAAATCAAATTAATTTTATCTTAAAATATTTTGATGACTATTATATCTATTATTTTATATACATTTATAAGGTAAAATGGTAACTTAAACGGAGAAAAATTTTAGAAATATAACTATTTATATTAGTTTAAATTTTTAAGAGAATTAATTTTTTGACAAAAATAAATAAATATACATGATATATAACACCATATTTTCAGTAATTGTCTTGTACAATTATAAAAACATGTTCCATTTATTATTATTATTAGAGTTCAATTTTGTTGGATCAATATTATAAATTATTTTATAAAGTCAATCAATCACATTTATATTTTTAGATAACTATTTATACTATCAATATAAAAGATAGTTACTTTTATTGAATAACTTTAGATAATTTGAGATACATATAAAATTATTTTACTTAATACATCAGAAACAATTTTTTTTCTTATTAATTATTATGTGTAACAATTTATAAGATAAGACAATAGGCGGGAAAACTGGCAGAAAGATAGTGATGTATAACATAACATTGGCATTAACACCATGCAAGTATGTATGAAAAATTACTCCATCAGATTTGCATGATAATAGACATCTAACTTAATTTATAGCATAACTACTATTTCGATTAAAACTGGACTCTATCAGTCGATGGAAAAAGATTTGATGTATTGAATATTTGTGCATCTTTATATCATAATCAGTGAGGATTTGATTATACAAAGAATAAATTATTGAATGGAAAGGCTAACGGCTGCACTTAATAAGGCTAATGAATGATTCAATATACAAAGAATGAATTACTGTGAATTGCGTTTCTTGTTTTTCTCTGACTTGTAAGTTGCATTGTGAAAATTTTCAACCTCATGAAAGAAAGGTTCATGTGGAACAACCCTTTTTCTCCTTTATGGAAGTCTTTTTAGAAAATGGTTCTTTTAGATAATGGTAATGTATGGATACGTTCTCCATCTTATCATGCTTCACCTTGATGACATAGAGAAACCTGAACTTGATGGTTCCTCCATTTGAAAGTCCATACACATAAACCAACTTATCCAAACCTTCTACAATATAAGCTGTGTTATAACCCCTTTATGATCTGCAGTTGAATGGTGTTTCGATTAGGATCAACCATTTGCATCTTATCATTTAGAATGTCACAATATATGGTCTATATAACAGGCTTGGTATAGCATGCATCATCTTCAATGAGTGGGGATATGGATCCTATTTGAATATGATCAAACCAAATTATGAATGGAAATCTTCTCTGAAATTACTTTGCACAAACTACTTAACTACTTTGCATCTCATTTAATTAACTAATTCTTCGATTCCATGTAAATATAAACTCCACGCATTCATTGCATGTCGTAAACTAAAATACTTTGCACATCATTTACACAAAATGGACTGTTATAGTGTGCCTTGAAAAGTAACTCCATGAACCATCATATGCCTCTTTCGATTCACTTCTTATAACCATAAGAATGAGTTCTACTATATGAGGATTACTTAGACCAATGGTTCCTAGAGTGACTCCACAAAAAGATTTCTTATATCTAAACTAATATGTGAAAACAAAGAGTGGAGGCCATTGTGATTAGAGCTTCAACAACTCCACGTACATGACGGTCTCATCTAAGGATGTCACGGTGAACCTCAGAATACTTCCTGACCTTAATAGATTATTTCTGACAAAAGCTTTCCATTCTCTGGTGAGTAAAGCTTCAACAAATGTAGAGATAAGTGTCCAGCGAATTCCCATGCTATGTTCAATGCCTCCAACTTGAATAACACGTACATAGTCCAACATAGAAGGAAATGCAAATCTAGCAAAGTTTGGAGGTAGGACCTGTACATTAGAAGGATAAGAAATGACATCGTAAAGTTAGTGAACCGATTAAACTTAATTATCCTCCAAAAATAAATTAGACATTAAGGGAACACATGTACCACAGAGGAAGCTTGATTATTGCGGATGGTAATCATGCATACATATTTGAAATAGTGGGAGTTTCGTGGCCAATGCATGGGCATAAACTGGACAAAGGATGGTCTATTGAATCCCGCATAATTAAAAGGAGGGTTTGGCAGGTTCACAAACTGATCTTCATTGGATGTATATGGAAACTCATGATCCTTGAAAGGTATTATAGGGTATGTGTCCTTGTTGACTTCGGTAGTTATTGTGCCCTTGCAACTTTGGATGGTTTTCATGACCACGTCTTCCTTTCTTTGAATGTCATCATCCTCAATTTGGGGAACAACATTAAGATCAATGTCCAGAGGCTTTGAAAGATGGTTGTGAATCTTGTTATTACCAACAGTAGTTGCAAAGTCTGTAGGGTGATGATGGTGTGCAGCGATTGGAACTCCATGAAGGATCTTTGGATTATTAAAGCGGCCATAGTTTGACGTAGTATTCTTTTTAGTTTCTAAACTGAGTTTCCTGTTTTTGTCTGGCTTGTAAGTTGCATTATGAAATCTTTCAACCTCATGAAAGAAAGGATCATGTGGAATAACCTCTTTTCCCTTTATAGAAGTCTTTTTAGAAAATGGTTCTTTCAGATAATGGTAACGAATCGGTATGTTCTCTATCTTATCATTCTTCACCTTGATGACATAGAATATGTCATCAAAGAGAAACCTCAGCTTGATGGTTCCTCAATGTGAAAGTCCATACACATAAACCAACTTATCCAAACCTTCTACAATATAAGCTATGTTATAACCCTTTATGATTCGTAGCTGAATGGTGTTTCGATTAGGATCAACCACTTGCATTTTATCATTTAGAATGTCACAGTATTGTCTATAGAATAGGCTTGGTATATCATGCATCATTTGTTAAAAATAGATGAGGAAATAGTCAAAAACAGGCATGAGATCCTAATATATGTAACCTGTGTACAAAGTTTTAAACTCCATGTTATATGAATAGAGAAATAAAAATGCTAAAATAAACAATAATATAAAGTTAGGGTGCTGATGAAGTCGTACCGACAATGGGTCTACGGTGAGATAAAATACTCGGCATTGTTGATCAATGTCATGAACTTTCTGATCACTTTGCATTGTGGACAGTGAAAGATATGTCTTTTGCAAGTACAACTTACTGAATATAGTAGGTGTAGTACTTGGAGTTCAGGATTGGCATAAGAATGGAGCTATTAAAGGCTAGTGGCAATGAACGTCTAGCAGGATATAGACCACCAGATCCATTAATAAACGCAAGTGCCTACATGTTTTAGTAACTAAATAAATGGGTTTATAGTTTTGTGGTGTGAACATGTTTTTGCCTTTAAAGTAGTTGACTATTTATAGCTGATTAGTATCATAAGAATGGAACATTCTCACTCTTTCTTTAAAGGAATAAAAAATAAATATCATAAATACATTAGATATATTTCTTAGGCTAATGAAGATAAAAATAGATATCATTATTGTCTATTCTTTTTGTCGCTCAGATACACATACCACAAAGAGTAAACAAAAAGATAATCCTTTAAAGTAAGATGGGAATCTATGCATGATTGACCCCACTGTAAGTTGAGATTGATACTCAACCATAGTTTGTATGTAACATTAACACACTGGATATCTAATGTAATATATGCAATATATTTATAAAAAGTAGGATTTTGAATTTGAATCTAAACCATGTTCCTAGACACAGAGTAGCGCAGAGTATGGAAGAAGATAACAATAGATGATATGAAATGGGTGACAGTCTGGTGCACAATTACCATAGCCGGCTTGGAAGAAAGGTAATGATTTCTACTGAGTTAAAGATATGTACTGATAAAGTAATAAAGTTAAAGTATAATAATAAAAAATGAGATGATAAGGAAATTCAAAGTAATATACACAATCTATAAATTCTTAAAGTTTTCGCATTGAATGAATTATTTAGGTTGTAAATATTAGTATATTATTAGTATATAAGAATATGATATAATATAAGACTGTAATATAATGGGTATATAAGAATATAATATAATATAAGAATATAAGAATATAATATAATGGGGCTCACAGGAAAAATTATTGGTTAAGTCTAAAGTAGTTTTTACTTAACACTATTTGATATTTAGCAAAGACATGATTAATTCCTATGCATATAATGAAGATGTGTAATAGCCTTGGTCATGACCATGGAGTAGATTGTAACATGGTGACATGACTGAAGTTTTGTAATCAGCGGTTTGATTACCAGTTTGAATATTATAATTATTCATCCACTATAGATATTTGGTTAAAACTAATTAATTGGTGTATAATAAAAGTTCACTTTAAATTGCATCCCAGGTGTATTTGTCATCCAGCTTAAGATGCTTTAAAAAAATTTGAGAATTCCCATTATCCATTAAACATAATTGAAAGATACACTACACTAATTCAGCCAGAACAGAACGCATATACTGAATTTTAAAGTAACCAATACCATAACAGTAACTGCCTTATATTGACCCACAGGAAAACCTATAGAAACCATGCTTCACAGTTTCACAACTTGGACGTGCATTGTATTTTCATTCGCCAGTGACACCAAAAATTTCAAAAGGGTACCAGCTCTAAATCCATTGCTCTTTGCAAAGCTCTTCCAACCCCTAGTCAAATATAACATAATCTTCCTGGATTTGTTCCATCTTAAACCCAGTCGATAGCAGCATTCATTATTGAGTATAACGTTGACATTGTCATGCCTAGATGGGAACACATTCTGCACAAATCGTAGCAGTAGAATCTGCAACAAAAAATTTAATTCAAAGGTGGATGAGTAACTTAGCTGCAATGGTTATTTTTGAATTAATACATTTGGAAATACATGTGTTGCAACCTTTCCTACTTACCACAGCACTATTGTCCACCTGGTTTGATGTGAGAAACTTCATGCAAGAAAAAACATGTGAGCTGCTCATTGAATGTTGTGTCGGAGCACTGTACAGATCTGGCCGTTGATATTCTGAGGTTGAACCAATAACCTGGTTGGCTTGTTAAGAACATTTGTTTGCAATGACGGAATGTGGCCAATCGAGATCGGTAGTGGTACTGCCTGTATATGATTATTGATGGTTGGCTGTTGAAAAATGGTGGATTCATTGGTTAGCTCGGATGGTTGTAAAATCTTACCATGTTTAGGGAACTACTTTGAGGGATCATTTTTAAGATAATCACCTATAGAATAACTTTCTTTGGACACTGTTTGGACATCAGAAGTCAGATTTAGCAGTTCATTTTGGGGGACGGTAGCAATCAGATAATGAGGTGTTTCTTGAAGGACGCTCACCTGCGGACATAATTGATTTGTCAAGTGGTGTTGGTGGGTTGGATCAGAGGGATATGAGAGGCCTAAATCTTTGGAAGAGTATGTCGATGTAGATTGATGGGTTAAACCATCTGTGTTGGTGGCTACCTTAGAGTGCGGAGATGAGAATTCTTTCTTATCCATGTAGCAATCTTTAACCTTCACCACGAGAAAAATATCTTCCCCCATGTACATTAATTTCATCCAACCGCCAGAGGAAAGGCCATAGCAAGTGACCAGGTTGTCAAACCCATGTATAATATACCCAGAAGAATTACCTTTGCCAAGGGAAAGCTCAATCTGATTGCCATTGTGGTCTACAACAACCATCCTTTCACGAAGAAGACCTTTGTACTTCTGGTAAAAAATGGATGGCATCTCATGAATGATCTGCAAAGAAACGCTCAACGAAATCAATTTAGATCAAATATTTCAGTAGATAGTTTTGTTTACTCTGTGGAATAACTACAGAACCTCAATAAATATGACTTACAGCATGAGGATCGACACGGAGGTAAAATACCCAATCATCATCAAAGTCAAGAGGAATGGGCCTATTGTTGTCGGCTGTTGCAACCATAGATGATTGGTTAATTGCATGGTCTCTGTGTATGGTGTTCTCCCCAGAGTTTCCACTTTGTTTGTGTAGGTAGTCATCGTGATGTGTTAAGAACTTGTTGAAAGAGAAATAGGGGAACTAAAGATGATGAGAATAGTACATATATAAAATTGGGAGAATAGTATATATAACTGCCTTAAATAAGACTGGTGGTGCAATAAGGCAATGTAAGGAGCAGTTAAGTAATGGGAAAAGGGGTTTCTACAATGAGTGATTAAATCAATAAAAAAAGGTAGTGTAGAATTAGACACAGTATTGTCTTACGTTAGTTTTTAGTTTTGTTTGGCATTGAAAATTTATTTTTTATTAGTTTTATCCTTCTGTCTCATTTGTAATATGAGATAATAGGAACTATTATTAGAAATTTTTGATTTATTTTTTAAATAATTATGTTATACCAAAAAAGGATTATGCTATCATATATTAATAGAACTTTTACTATTTATTGTTGATACAAAGTTTGATTTATAAATTTTAATTTAAACACACAGGTAATTCCTAATAATTTACAACTTCAAAAAAAAAAAAAATAATAGTGTAATGTCAATTCACCAAATATAATTATGCCATGATGTTTCTAGTGTATGCTCATGTGTTATTACTTAACTTATGCAGCCTGCATGTGTCTTGCTTTACTTCAATGGGGTTAACAAAATTTTATCATATTACTAATCAATCAATGCTAGATTATCCATATCCAAAATTATGGTTCAAATTATTAGAAACAATTACCCATTTGGCCATTTGGGGAACCATAATGTTATGCATTAATTATTATAAGCGATGTAACTTTCCCAATAATGTCTTCAGTATTTTGTGCAAATTATAAGGAGAATTTTATGCTAGCACAATCTAAAAGGATAATAAGCAAAGAAGACAATTTTTCTTATAGATTTATCATATAAAAAGAGTAGAAAATATATATTTTTACTAACCCTTGGCAAAATGATCGAATTACCCAAATTGTAGCTCTGAGGTATTTTTGACTCTATATCATTGCAAATAGTACTATCCTTAGTTGGTTATGCTATACGCATCTTCATCTTTTAATTTATTATCACGTAACATAAGTTAATAATACTATAAAAGATATGTATCTATTTTTATGGACTGGAATTGTGAAAAAATTGTAGTTAACAATACTATTATTTCGTTTAAACTTGTTAGAAATTAATGAATCGATTAATTAGATTAAGATATGATGTTACTTATGTTACGCCTAGTTACGATTCATGTATTTTCAGTCAGAAAAATTTAATTATGCACACACAGATGGAGACACTATATATTGACGTGGTCTTGCATTTTTTTATTCAAAGGCATTAGAACATAACATGGGCTCATCATATCATTCAAGTTGAAGAAAAGACACACAAAACACATACATGTCATGGACACTGCATATGCTTTCCTTACACACACGACACGACAAAGACAACTACAACAGTGGTTCATTATGAATAAACCACGTTATTCATGCGAGTGATGACATGACATTGCAACAGGACAACCCATTGCAGACACAAAACAGATTGGAGCGAAGGACAAACATCACCGACACACATTCTGATTTCGATCCAGGGAACTATGAACCCCTGAAAGGTGCTTATTTAGTTGCAAATTGACTAATCATGATGGACTTTGGCAAGAGTTGCGTTGTCGCCATTGGTGGCCTTCCTACACTTTGAATATGATGCATCAAGATCTTCTGGGTAGACATCAATTAGTTTCTTGGACCATCCACCAGTAATTATCTTGCTCTTAGGGGTTGAGAATGCATCCAATGGAACCTCCATTGAATTCTCAGCAGATGGGGCACTTGTGTCCTGAAAATTTTTTTGGTAAATAGTTGTGTAAGTGTTAGCAACTACACTATGAGACCACATTGGACTAAAGTATACAAAAAACCTTAGCGATCTCTGCAGAGTCGGTGTTCATGCTAAGCAATTCAGAATTCTCAACACCCACACTTTGCTGCCTAATATAAATACCATATCTAAGTTCAAACTGGCAGACATGATGAGATTAATCTAATGTGCATGCTAATTTCTCACCTCATGTATGTTGTTCTTTTCAAGAAACTTGTTCATAACTGAGTCCTCCTCACAAAGTTTAGCAACAACAATCTTGTAGGGTTGGAATGCATTGACATCTTCCATCTTAACAATTAACTTGAACAGGAATTTCTTCCCCACTAATGCATTCAGCTCAGTTGGATATTCCTCGTGGACTCCTCCCTATAGAATTTCAATTGAATAAACAACAACATATACATTTTTGTTATAATTAGATGTTGGATAACTTGACTACTCCTCGGGAAAATCATCATGGCAAAATAAGGCGCATTGAAAAAATACCTTAGTCAGTTGTGTGAGCCTTAAATCAGAGGCAGAGATACCCAAGTATCTGGAGGCTTCTTTGTCGTACAGCAAGAAAATAGTCGTGTCAGTGTCATTAGCAACCTTCATATTAATGCTATACCTGGTAACAAATACATGAGCCCAAAATGGACACCATTTATGGATTATCAAAACCAATTTTAAGTGGACGCTACTACATACCTTGGGGTGTGTGTCAAGGGATGTGAGTTGCACTTTGCACAATGGTATGAATTTTCTGCTTCCTTTAGGGAAGTGAAGCATTGTTTGCAACTTTTGTGCCACCAACCGTTCTTCTGATCAATGGCAATGACGGTGCCAATCGTGACAAAGGTTCCGACATACAATAACCATGCTTTAAATTTCATGAATACATCGATGACATGTAAATAAACATGGAATCTATATGCACCTCAAATGTCTCTTTTAGCTCAGATATGGGCTTATAAATGGAATTGTTGATGAGGTCTTCTTCAAGGGAATATGCTAGCTCAGCAACTATTTGGGTGACTTGATTTGCAGATGGGACTCCTGACATTATAAGACTGCAAAGGAATTGATTAACCAATTTATACAATTTTTATCCATGGTACCTGATGTTTTGGTCAATATTTTGAATATTATGAGAATGCGAAAATTCATACCTCTTTTGAAAGTCTTTCACCTCCTGAAAATCAGCATTGATGTGCATAATAGAATTGTGATTGGTATTTGATATACCCATGGTACCTGTCCAGGATTTCCACAAACCAAACACTGTTATGTAACCATTATGCAAGATACAAACTATTTGTGTGCATAATCTTGTATGTTATTTTCGTTATAGGTTTGACTAACCTTTGAAGAGATTAAATTTTGCAAATTGTAAAGTTAGGATGTACTCTGTTGTTGGTTGTTCCTCCATATGCTTAACTAGTTGGGTTGCAAATTCTTCCCACAGTGTGCAATGGATCTTACCCTTTTCCCTGCATTTACATTGAACAAAGAGTTAGAAATAAGGTTGGCCAAAGAAATACGTCAGTTATTGACTGCAAGTTGGCATTAGTTTAATAACTTAGTAACATTGTTGCCTAAATAAAGTTATAAGACTAACTGCATATCATCAAGCTCTATCACAATGTAACTGCATTTCTTCCCATTTTTAGTGAATTCAATTATGTCACCCTTAGCAGTGAGAAGGCCAATGATATCCGTGACAAAAAAAACTTAATTAATTGCTATGGTCATGATTTCAACAATGCAAATTGGCAAGTCCGCACACGACATATCATACCAATTAGATGAGATTGTGCATTAGTGTGGTTAAGTATTAATTCGTTGGGCACGAAGGGAAATACATGTTCAGAAAAGGTAAGATCCTGAACCATCCTCACTTGAGTATCCCTTATAAAATATATTTTGCTAGAATGATTAGTGGCCTTGTACTTCAAATCATTTAGGAAAAGTGTAAAGTTGGAGATTGTGTATATACTCCCTTCAGACACATCATGCTCAAACTACCTTCTTTGATGGTTTCTAATTGAGCATTGGATGCGATCTCCTTACATAAAGATAAAATGGGTTCATTGAAAATTAGATTAATCTCTAAAGTTAGATTACACAAACAAATAATAGAAAAAAGTTGTCAGTTTACCAAATGATCCATGACCACCAGCTCCAACATTGGTTTTTGGTATTTTTGCTCCGCCGTAGACAGTGACCAAATTTTAATAACTCTGACCTTTATCCTATACGACAAGGTGTCTTGAGATGCGTCGATGTCTTTGATGAGGTTGAAGGTGGTAGCCATTTGTAACAAAGAGATAAAGTGTCTGGTAAGTAACTTTGGTTATAATAGCTAATGGTGGATATTCAAATGGAGAGGAGTGCTAAATTTATAGCACAAATTTCTGTAGAGGAGAAGGTAGGACGCTTCACAATTGTATTCTATGTGAGTACAATGAGAAAACGACAGAAAAAACATGAAGTGTTCATTAATTTATTCAAATCTAACTCATGAAAGTACACTCATAAGACTATATAAGACAATGGACGTCCATGTCCCTTAACCAATGATATGAGGAAGTTCTATACTTCACAGAGGACATGCATGTCCCCTGATAATAATTACAAAATTTTTTGTCACTTTATAATTAATACACTAATAGTAAACTAAGTAAATGAAGCAAACCACACCTTCATTCTTGAAAGTGAAGGCCATTGCATGAGAATCCACTAACACATTATAAGTGTGTCTGAAGCAAAGTTTACATAATAGTATTAAGGTGTGGTATATCTAACATGACACCTTTATTCACATACATATGGACGTCGTCGTTTTGTAAAAAGGTTTTTAATTACTAACCAATGAATGAATCAACTAATACGATTTCTGGGCAACAGTTGATGGTAACGTTGGTGTTAACATATGAATACTTTGTTAATTATATATTATTAATATGAGTATTTAAGAAAGGTAATCTTAAAATTCTCGACTCACGACAAATACGTGCTGGAATATGAGTATGCTCCAAGAAAGGTAATGTCAGAATTTTTTGAGTCACAACAAATACGTGTCAGAATAGTTGAAGTGCTCGCGACAATCTCCCTAATTATATTAACTGTACGCAAATTTAGAGTTATGGTGATGTTCATTACTTCCATGGAGAATTTCATTCTACACCAAAATAAAAACTAATTTAATTGCTAAACATGACTGGATACTAACTTTTCACTACAACAGGTAGATCCGATCAAAACAACATCAACCTAACATGTCTACCGACGTAACATAGTAATGTACATCATGGTTTCAACATCGATTGGAACACTTATGCGTAGAACACTACCACACTGCAATCATGCTCAACAGAGAATTTGCACCACCCCTTGTAAGGAAGGCCTCAGATGACCTAGGACTCCTCCAACAAAGCTTCATCACAATAGGTGGCTTGTGGAGTTTGCAAATGCGTACAAAGTCTAGTCTTGAAGAAAATGCTTGGGCCGCAAACGCCGAAGTCAATGAAAAAGGAAATTAATGCAAGAGATATGTGTCAATGAAAACTAACCATTGAATAGTGGTTAGACTGGTATTTAGAGATAACCCTCACAACTGAGTGGAACTCTGGGAGTGGAGGCGAAGGTGGAGCCGAAATATTTCCATTGGGGTTGGGTGGATTGGAACTATGAACATTGGGAGAGCTACCTCCATCATGGTTGATAGCATTAATGGTAGTGTTGGATGCATCGACATTAGCAATTGAAATTATAGGTGGACGATATTGGTTTGTGGGTTGGAATATGTCTGGCACGGCAGTGAAGCCCGTCAATGATAGAAAGTTTTTCATTGAATCATAATTTGGCTGAGCTAAAATCTAATTAGAATATGGCGTTGTTGTCGTATTATACGGAGCTTCTGGCCCAGCATAAATATTATCCTCAACATTGTTTATGGAGTCCACTACATGAGTCGGGATAACATGAGCAGCATTGCATAGATCTTCAATGTTTGAGTGGTTGTTTGCTACATTTCGAGGTTCATCAGGGGATTCACTTAGCTTAGAAGAGATGGTATCCTGGATGAGAGAACTTGCAGAGAATGTGTGGTCTGAAAGTTCTATAATTTCATCCACACCAATCGATGACTTGATGTCAATAGTAAGCTTCAACGGTGGAAAGCAGAGCACTTTGGTAACCATATTGTGGTCCCTGACCTCGGTAATGAGGAATTTCTCCTTACCAACATAACAAACGCTCAACCAACCTCCTTTTTTTAGACCATACAGGATAGCTAGGTTGTTGTAACCACAAACGATTACAGCTGTACGGTGACACTTCTCAATTACAACATCGACTTCATTTCCAGTAAAGTCGTGGAATGTGATAAAGTTCGGTACATCATCCCTGAATCTCCTAAAGAAAATGGATGGAATTTCACCCATGTCCTACTTGAAAAACAGATTCAGATATTTATATGAGATACATGGTACACACAGAGCATATGAGACATGAGTATAAACAAAGAAAGATGACTCATCCTTGTGAAGGTTAAAAGTACATAGAAAAATCTAATTGAGATTTCATACCATGTCTGGATTGATCTCCATGTAGAAGTAACAACCCTGGCGGTGGAAGTTGTGGGAGCCCATGTCTTCTTGCATGATCGAATTTGTTAATAAGATCAATCAATGAATGAGAATAATAAATAAATGACAAAGTCCTATGGAATTATCAAATGGTGTGATCTACTATATAAGGCGGAGCACAATATAGGAGGAAGATAAAGTGAAATTTCCTCTCTGACGTGTACATGACGTGATAGATGAGTTGAGATATAATCCTTTAGGTTTTGGACTTTATAATCATGACACTTCGAAGGTGGTGAGGATATTGAGCATATAATATAATATGATATAATATATCATGACTCAACCATCCATGTAGTAATGCATGATATACCATGCATGCATGCGCTAATGGCTGATAACATAAATTAAAAGAATTGGTAATGAGTATGTTGATTGCTACGTAATATAAATCATGTTTTCAAAAAAAAAAATTTAAATACTCGTAAATCACCGCAAGTGCTAGAAGCAATGTAGTTTCCCTAGCACCCGAAAAATCCAGTAAGAAGATCATCCTAAGATTTCACACTAAAGAGATATATAAGGTTTTAAATATGATTTAGAAAGAAAAAATAAATTTACTCTTCATACTATACATGACAATCATTTGATCTCAATGGGTTTAGTACTCAACTAAAATATTTAAAAATATAAAATTTTCTCTTCTGTGAGGGTTCAAGGAGAAACAATTTCTAGATGGTCTATCGTTCAAATGAATGAATCAGTGAAAGAAATACTTCTACTAATTCTAGTATTCTCAGAATTTGACTAACTATCATATATAATAATATGGAAAATTTATTTTTTAGTAATAAGCAATTTTAAGAAGTACAATAAAAGTATTGAGAGTGCATACAAATCTCCCTCCATAGATAAATCCTCATAATGGGCTTCAATTTGAAAATAAGGAATACATTAACTCAACTCCAATGATTTCAAACTAACCAATCCTAGGATGGTCTATCGTTCAAATGAATAATTCAATGAAAGTAATAGTTCTACTAATGGTAATATTATTTTCCAGTATTCAGCAATTTTAGAAAGTCCCTCAAAGGCGTTGAGAGTGGCATTAAGCAAAGTATGAAGTGTTCTTCTCCCAACATATAAATCTCCCTCCATAGAGAAATTCTCGTAATGGACTTCAATGTTACAAATTTTAATCGCCACCAGAGAGATAATCATAATTTGTACGTGCATAGATAAGTGTACATGGTATTCACAGAAAAAATATTTTACAAAAATAATGACTGCATTAAGTAAACTACAATGATTTCAAACCAACAAATTCTTGTACAAATGGACATTTTTTTGGAAATGGAGATTCTAACTAATTATAAAGAAAAAAAAAACAAACAAAAGAAATCCTAATGAAATAGGATGGAACTCTAAAGTCACGGCAATTGCTATAAGCAAGGTAGTTTTTCCAGCACCTGAAAGACTGGGTAAGAAAATAATCATCCCGACATTTCACACCAGAAAAAGAGATATATAACAGATCAAATATGATTTAAAAGGAACAAAACTTACACTTCAGAATACAAATGAGAATCATCTTACCTTAGTGGTTTTAGTATTCTACAAACATCTTTAAGAATATAAATTTCTCTCTTCTTGGAGGGTGCAGGGAGAGACAATCCCATGATAGTCTATCCTTCAAATAAATGAATCAGTGAAACCATTAGTTGTACCAATGCTAATATTCTCAACATTTAACTAACAATCATATATAATAATACAAAAAATTACTTTTCAGTATCCAGCAATTTTAGTAAGTACCTCAACGGTGTTAAGAGTGCATGAAAATTTCCGTCCAGAGAGAAATCCTCATAATGGGCTTCAATTCTAAAAATTTTTACCTCCACCGGAAAAGTGATCATACTATGTACGTGCGTAGATAAGTATACATGGTACTCCCAGAATAAAGATTTTACAAAAATAAATGAAAATAATGAATGCATTAACACAATTCCAATGATTTCAAACTAACCAATCCCAGGATGGTCTATCGTTCAAATGAATGAATCAGTAAAAGTATTAGTTCTACTAATGGTAATATTTTTTCCAATATTCAACAATTTTAGAAAGTCCCTCAAAGGTGTTGAGAGTGGCACTAAGCAAAGTATGAAGTGTTCTTCTCCTAACATATAAATGTCCCTCCATAGAGAAATTCTCGTAATGGACTTCAATTTTACAAATTTTAATCTCCACCAGAGAGATAATCATACTTTGTATGTGCATAGATAAGTATACATGGTATTCATAGTGAAAATATTTTACAAAAATAATGACTGCATTAAGTAAACTGCAATGATTTCAAACCAACAAAGTCTTGTACAAATGGACGTTTTTTGGGAAATGGAGATACTAACTAATTATAAAGAAGAAAAAAACAAACAAAAGAAAGACTAATGAAACAGGAACAAACTCTAAAATCACGGCAATTTCTATAATCAAGGTAGTATATCCAGCACCCGAAAGATTCGGTAAGAAAATAATCATCCCGACATTTCACACCAGAAAAAGAGATATATAACGATTCAAATATGATTTAAAAAGAACAAAACTTACACTTCAGAATATAAATGAGAATCATCTTTACCTCAATGGTTTCAATATTCTACTAACATCTTTCAAAATATGAATTTCTCTATTCTTGGAGGGTACAAGGAGAGACGATCCTAGCATGGTCTATCCTTCAAATAAATGAATCAGTGAAACCATTAGTTGTACTAATGCTAATTGTTTATGCCCTGGGTCGAGCTGTATGACCCGGGCTGATTGACGACAAGTCGACCGACCTCTTCAGGTCAGGATTACCCGACCTCTTCTTAAAGAGTTCGGCCAAATCACCAGGAGAAGCCCAAAAAGGGCCCAAATAGAGAAACACGACCCAAGTCCAAAGGCAGCCCAAGTATAGAAAGATAAGGGCAGTTCCCTTAAAGATAAGATAACTCCACTCAAAGATAAGATAAGATAGCTATCTTATCTCCAGAAAAGATCACTCTACAATATTATAAATACAATAGAGTACCCAGGTATAACTGATAAATCCCATTTTTAGGGTTTATCCTGTGCTTAATCTAGTGGATTTTATCCACTATTCTCACTTATTCATACAATTCGCATGTTTTACGTTTTCTTTCCTGATTTTGTGCTATGATTGAAAACATGCTTCTTTGGTCTTATATTTGCTAATATTAATCCTCTCTTATTACCATTCGATGCCATGATATGTGCGTTAAGTGATTTCAGGGATTACAGGGTAGGAATGGCTTAGAGGATGGAAAGGAAGCATGCAAAAGTGGAAGGAATACAAGAAATTGAAGAAACTGCAAAGCTGTCAGCCCTGACCTCTTCGCACTCAAACGGTCATAACTTGAGCTACAGAGGTCCAAATGAGGCGGTCCAGTTGCGTTGGAAAGCTAACATCCGGGGTTTTGCAATGATATATAATTTGCCGTAGCTGCCCCAAAGATAGGCGACGCGCACGCGTGGATCACGCGCACGCGTCACATCTGCGAAAAATCAATCCACGCGTACGCGTGGATGACACGTACGCGTGACTTTGCCGCGTGCTGGACGAATCAGAAATCGCTAGGGGCGATTTTTGGGCTATTTTTGACCCAGTTTTCGGCCTAGAAAACACAGATTAGAGGCTATAAAGTGGGGGAATCAATCAATTCATTCATATAACATTCACACAATTTGAGGTTTTAGATGTAGTTTTTTAGAGAGAGAGAGGCTCTCTCCTCTCTCTTAGGTTTTAGAGTTAGGATTTCTCTTAGCTTATGGTTATTTCTTCATTCCAGGTTCAATGTTTCTTTACTTTATGTTCTCTTATACTTTTATTTATTCTATTACTTTAGTTGATTACTTGATGTTGCCAATTTGGTTTATGGATTCCTATGTTTAATTTGATTTTCTATTTAATATAATTTGAGGTATTTCAGATTTACGATTGTTTCTTCTATTTATGATATAAATAATTTGGATTTTTCCCGTTTTGGCTTTGGTTGAGTAATTGGTGACACTTGAGTTGTCAAACTCAGCCGTTGATTGAAAATTGGAATTTGCTGATTGATTTGGATCCATCTAAAGCTAGTCTTTCCATAGGAGTTGACTAGGACTTGAGGAATCAAGTTGATTAGTCCACTTGACTTTCCTTTATTTAGTAAGGGTTAACTAAGTGGGAGCAATAAACAATTCTCATCACACCTGATAAGGATAACTAGGATGGGATTTCCAGTTCTCATACCTTGCCAAGAGTTTTTCTAGTTATTAATTTACCTTCCTGCTATTTAATTTCCCTGTTCAACCTTTCAAAAACACATAAATATACCTTTTTCCATAACCAATAATAAATCATACTTCCCTGCAATTCCTTGAGAGACGACCCGAGGTTTAAACACTTCGGTTATAAATTTTATTGGATTTTATTACTTGTGAAAACCAAAACTTTTGTACGAAAGGATTCTCTGTTGGTTTAGAAACTATACTTACAACGTGATTATTTTTGTGAAATTCTTTACCGATAGAAAATCAGTTCATTCAATAACTCATACTCTGATTCTACTAAAAACCTGTTTAATACCCTTGCTAACTTAAGCATCGGAATCCCTTGCAGGTACCACGACCCTTCGGTGACGAAGGATCAGCACTACCACTAAGCCCAACAAGTCGGACACGGCGGTTCCGACCACCATCATCAAGTCAGACACAACAGCTCTGACCAGTACAAGAGATCTCGTCTGAGATCGACCTACAGTTTCAGGTAACCCTCAGAACATTGGCACCGTTGCCGGGGACCCTGGAAGTCATCCCATCATCATGGCGGACAACCTTGACAACGACCATAATTCTGATTTAGAGAATAGAATGCCGCATAAGAACGCGGACATCACACTAAATGATACTTCTCAGCCAAACAAAGACAAGAATTCGCCAAACACAGGAATCATGGAGGCACTTCAAGCTCAACAAGATCGTCTCAAACAGCTCAAAAAAGAGGCCGAGCATCAACGGGAAGCCGAGAGGGACCTACGAAGGGAAACTAGGCGACGCTGAGAGTTAGAGGACAAGCTCCTAAAGCTTGAAGCCGATCTCAAAACCAAGACTACTCGATCCAGTCATGAAAATAGCCCCCACAAGGATCAAGACCCATTCATCAAAGAGATCATGAAAGCAAAACTCCCAAAGGACTTCAAAGCTCCCGACATGACCCCGTACAATGGCACATCAGATCCAAGCCACTATCTCAGCAATTTTAGAAGCAGAATGTATCTCACCGATGCCTCAGATGCTATTCGATGCAAAGCCTTCCCAACAACACTAACAAAGACAGCAATTAAGTGGTTCGACACTTTGCCCCCCAGATCCATCACAAGTTTTGACGACCTGGCCAAGAAATTTCTTGCCCGATTTTTCATCCAGAAGGACAAAGCCAAACACGCCCCAAGCCTATTAGGAATCAAGCAAGGAGATCAGGAGAGTCTTCGTAGCTACAAGGAGAGGTTCAACAAAGCATGCCTGGACATACAAAGCCTACCAACGGAAGCAGCCATTATGGGTCTCATCAATGGCCTACGAGAAGGACCTTTTAGTCACTCCATATCAAAGAAACATCCAACATCTCTAAATGAAGTGCAGGAACGAGCTGAGAAGTATATCAACATGGAGAAAAACTCTCGGCTAGGAGAGACCTCAAAATCTGGATTCTCCTACTCCTCTCGGGATAAGGATAAAGAGTCCAAGAAAAAAGAAGATCAATATAGCAAGAAGCCTAAAAAATACAACAACTATACCCCTCTCCGGGTGTCTCTTGTGGATGTTTATCGAGAAGTATGCCATACTGAAAAGATACCACCACCTCGTCCACTCAAAAGCAAGAAAGAAGGAGGAAATCGGACAGAATACTGTGAATATCACCGAATCTACGGACATCCTACCAATGAGTGCTTCGACTTGAAAAATGATATTGAGAAATTGGTAAGAGAAGGACGACTAGATCGGTATTTAGCCAACAAATCGGATAAGCCTCGAAAAAGAAGAAGGGACGAAGAGGTCGGACGAAGAGAACGACTACCTCACACCCCAGAGAGACACATTCACATGATAAACGGAGGATTTGCAGGAGGGGGATCTCAAAATCATCTCGCAAAAGGCACCTCAAAGAAATATATCATGTCGAGGGAGGAGAAGGATCACCCGACCTCCCTACTATTACTTTCACCCAAGAAGACGCGGCAGGCATCATCCCGGGACATGACGATCCTATGGTCACCACTATCATATTGGCCAATGCAAACCTCCACAGCACGCTGGTGGACCAAGGAAGCTCGGCGGATATCTTGTTTAAACCCGCCTTCGATAAACTCGGCCTGTAGGAGAAAGAACTTAGAGCATATTGATTCAATGTGTTCTTTGCTCGTATAGAATTTCACAATTAAAATCTCGTTGCAAGTATAGTTCTACACCAACAAAAATCCACCAATAAAAAATTTGGTTGTCACAAATAACAAACCCCAAATAAGAATTAACCGAAGTATTTAAACTCTGGGTCATCTCCCTAGGAAACAATGTAGTGCTTAATTATTGGCTATGAAGGGGTAAAAGGCGGTTTTTGGTTCATGAGACGGCAAGAATAGTAAATTAAGTGAGTAAGTAAAGAAAGCAAAATAAAGAACTCTTGGCTAAGACTTAGGTAATTGAGATCACCATCCTTGTCAACAAACCGAATATTGATAATCATGAGAGGCCAACCTATTAAGTCTACTTTCCAAAAGCTTTAAGTACGTAACATTTACTCCTAAGCTTGAAGTACGTCAAATAGGTTTGATCACATCAATCCTTAAGTCCTAACCTACCTACTAATTAACTTACTAGTGGATTAGCGTCAATGGGTATCAAATTGATCACCATGGGTTCTCAATTCACCAATTCTATCATACCCAATAACTCAAGTTTACCCAATTCCCTTGGCTTAGACCAAGAGTTGACAAAACTACTCAAAAACTAAGGAGAACATTTCATCAAACACATAAAGTGCTATAAAAGTAAACGTTATAAATTGCAAGAATAATAAAATCTAACAACTACTAAGTGTAAGAAAAGTAAGAACACAATTCAATTCATCAATAAAAAGAACATCAACATCAAAATTGCATTAAATTTAAACCAAATCCAACATGAGTTCATCATCACAAAAGAGAGCGAAATGAGAAATTATCATCACAAATAAGAGGATCAAGATGTAGAAATGAGAAATTATAAAAGAAACAAGATGAGATCAAGTAATTAAACATGAATCTAAGATAATCTAACCTAATCCTAACCTAATTCTAGAGAGAAGAGGGAGCTTCTCTCTCTAGAAAACTAACTAAAGGCTCATGTTGGCTAAACTAATTGCTCCCCCTTTGCTTGGACTTCAATTCTGCATGAAATACACTCAGAAACAAGTTGGATTTGGGCCTGGGCAGCTCAGAAATTGCCCCCAGCGTTTTGCCTTTAAGTGGGCCACGTGAGAGTACCGGCGCGTGCGCGCCATGTGCGCGTGCGCGTCGATTGGCAAATTCTCCATCCGCGCGGATGCGGCATGTACGCGTGCGCGTCTATAGGCGAGACCACTTTTGCGAGTGCGTGCCTTGTGCGCGTGCGCGTCCTTTGATGCATTCCCAATCTTTGTTTCTTTATGCATTCTCCTATTTGTATGTTTTTCTACTCATTTCTTCCATCCAATACTTGCCTTATAAACTTGAAATCACTCAATACACACATCATGGCATCGAATAGAATTAAAGTGAATCAAAATTACCAATTTAAGGCCTAAAAAGCATGTTTTAACACTTAAGCAAAATTCAAGGGAGAATTATAAAACCATGCTATTTCATTGAATAAATGTGGGAAAAGGTGGTAAAATCCCCTAAAATAAGCACAAGATAAATCACGAAATCGGGGTTTATCAAATCTCCCCACACTTAAACTAAGCATGTCCTCATGCTAAAATCAAGAAAGAAGCAAAGGGTATTAACATTTATTCAATGCAACTAACTAAATGCAATCTATCTATATGCAATCTATTTACATGATGCAATGACTTAGTCAAAATAAATCAATTTTCAAGAATACACATGTAAGCACAAGGGCTAAGGTATTAGCAATCAAAGCAAACCACAATTGGATTGAATCATTGAAAGAGTTCACAAATTTGCAAGAAAAGATGATCATAGGTGGAAACATGTAATTGAGCAATTGAACCCTCGCCGGATGTATATCTGCTCTATGCACTCAAGTGTATGGGGTTGATTCACTCAAATCTTTCCTAATCATGCTTTCCAAGATTTGTTTTTCATCTAACAATCAATAATTACTTTATGCATGCATACAAATATCAAGAGGACTTCCCATAGGTTGTAATGGGGCTAGGGTCAAGGTAGGATGCATATGGTCAAGTGAGCTTGAAATTTGAATCTTTGATTAACTTAAACTTCCCACCTAACCTGTGACAACCTAAACAATTCTAAACAAACCTAGCTATCCATTCTTCACTTTTCACACACTCATGCATTTCCTTTTGATTACCACACATATGCATTGATTATTATTAAATTTCAAACTTTGGGACATTTTGTTCCCTTCTTGTTGCATTGTAAATTTTCTAAATTTATTTTTTTTAAAGCTGAAATATATACAAGAACATCAATGCATATGGTTTACACATGATTAATACATGAGTATGTACCCAATTCTTGAGAACTTTTCAACAAAAATACACACACTTTTATCTCTACCCAATGTTCCCAACTTTTCATATTCTAATGATGAACACTCTCATTAGCCTAAGCTAATCAAAGATCCAAATAAGGGATATTTATTGTTTTTCACTTAAGCTTGTAATGTGCTACAATTATGAACAAATGGGTTAAGCATAGGCTCAAAATTGGCTAACAATGGAAGATAAAAGGTAGGTTATTTTGGGTAAGTGAGCTATTTGAACAATGGCCTCAATCATATAAATGCATGCGTACATAAAATAATGGACATAAAGAATCAAACAAATCAAAGATTACACTCATAGGAAGAGAATAATGTACACAAGAATGAAAGTAAGTGGTCATAGGATGTAACTACACAATTAGGCTCAAATCTCACATGCTTGTGTTCTTTGCTCAAAACATGATCCACAAGTGTATAATTCAAGTAAGTTCTAAAATTTTTTTTTCAACCAATTGGGTGGTTCCCTAAAAATGAATTTCTTGGAAACTTTCATCATATTGACTAAGCTTATTCCAGTGCAATGTTGTGATTTAGAAAATTTTAAAAATTTTCCTAGTTTACCCCTTTTTCAATCAAAATACAATTCTTATATAAAAAGGGTTAACTAGATTTTTAACAATCTAGGATATTTTCC